>NW_027649984.1:5000-215000 GCF_965287045.1 Carcharhinus amblyrhynchos
TTTCTCTCTCACTCCCTCTCTCATTCTCTCACTTCCTCTCCCTCATTCCCTCTCCCTCATTTCCTCTCTTAGTCCCTCTCCCCCTCCCTCTCTACCTCCCTCTCTGTCACTCCCTCTCTCCCTCTCGCTCACGCCCTCTCTCCACCTCCCCCTCTCTTTCACTCCCTCCATCCCTCACTCCACCTCCTTGTCGCTCACTCCCTCTCTCACTCTCTCTCTCACTCTCTTTCTCCTCTCCCTCGGTCCCTCTTTCTTTCACTCCTTCTCTCTCCCTCCCTACATCTCACTCACTCCCTCTATCTTACTCCCTCTCTCCAGCTCCCTCAATCCCCTCTCTCCCTCTCCACCAATCTCTCTCTCTCTCTCTCCTCCCTCCCTCTCCACCTCTGCAACAGGGTTGAGGAATGGGAAGGAGGGGCGAGGGAGGAAGAGGTTGTAGGGAGCCAGAGATAGATTTAGGAAAAGAGAAGATAGTGGGAGAGAAAACAAAGCGAGAGAGGTACAGAGAGAGGATAGAAGAGTTAGAGAGAAAGAGAATGAAGGGAAGGAGAGAGAGAAAAAGTTAGAGAGAGTCGAGATAGAGACCCAAAGAGGATAGAGGCAGACAGGATAGAGGAAGAGAGGTGGAGAAAGAGGCTAGAGGGAGGGGGGGAGAGATAGAGGGAGTGAGAAAAGAATGAGGGAGAGAGAGTTAGAGACAGTATAGATGGAGGGAGAGAGAGTTGGACGGAGAGTGAGAGAGAGCTAGAGAGAGAAAGGTTAGAGGAAGGGAGGGAGAGAGAAATAAAGAGTTGGAGTGAGAGTAGAGAGAGAATGAAAACACTCAGAAGAGAGACAGAATAGCGAGAGAGCAAAAAGAGAGTGAGGAGGGAGAGAGTATATATATATATATATATAGACATATATAGAGAGAGAGAGAGTGAAAAAATTAAAGACATAGTGTCAGAGAGAGGATAAAAAGCCTGGAGCTGGGTTTCTCCAGTCTCACTGCCAGAGAGAAAATAAAAGCAGGAGAGATGAGAAAGGATAGAGATACAGAGTGAGAGGAGAGAGATAAAGGTGAGAGAGAGAGAGGGCAGACACAGACAGAGAGAGGAGACAGACACTGGCAGAGAGACAGACACTGGCAGACAGAGAGAGATGAGACAGATACAGACAGACAGACACAGGCACAGAGAGAGAGAGAGCAGGCTGACACACAGAGAGAGGGACAGATAGACAGACAGACAGACACAGGCACAGAGAGAGAGGCCAGCACAGACAGAGAGAGAGAGAGGCAGAGAGAGTGAGACACAGACAGAGAAAGAGAGGAGACAGGCACAGATAGAGAGAGGGAGAAGACAGGACACAAGCAGATTTGAGGCAGATACAGCAGATAAAGAGATGAGACAGAAACAGGCAGAGAAAGAGAGACAGAAACAAGAAGAGAGAGAGAGTAGACAAGCATGGAGAGAGTGAAAGACAGACACAGGCAGAGAGAGAGTAGTTAGGCAGAAGCAGAAAGAAAGGAACAGACCCAAGCAGTGTGAGGAGACAAACATTGACAGAGAGAGAGACAGACAGACAGACACAGACAGAGGGACAGACACAGACAGAGAGAGATAGGGGCAGACAGAAGCAGAAAGAGAGAGGGACAGGCAGAGAGAGACACACACACAGGCAGAGAGAGACGGACAGGCAGGGAAGAGAGAGACACAGGCAGAGAGAGAGGGACAGACACAGGCAGAGAGAGACATGGACAGACAGACAGAAAGAGGGACAGACAAGCAGAGAGAGAGGGGCAGAGAGAGAGAGAGGGAGATAAAGGCAGAGAGAGAAAGGGACACGGAAGAGAGAGGGAGAAGGACACAGTTAGACAGAGAGGAAGACATAGGTAGAGAGAGAGGGGGGCACAGGCAGAAAGAGTGCAGGAGATACAGGCAGAGATAGAGAGGGACACAGGTGGCAGAGAGACAGAGGGACACAAAGAGAGAAAGAGACACACACACAGGCAAAGAGACACAGGCGGAGAGAGAGGAACACAGGCAGAGAGAGAGACACACACACACTCAGACAGACAGAGAGAGAGAGGGAAACACAGGCAGAAAGATAGAGGGAGGCACAGACAGAAAGAGAGACGCACACACACATGCAGAGGGAGAGAGGGAGACACAGGCAGAGAGCAGGAGAGAGAGACATACACAGGCACACAGAGAGAGGGAGGCATAGGCAGAGAGAGAGAGGGGAGACACAGGCAGAGAAAGAGAGGGAGAGACCGACAGAGAGAGTAGAAGACACAGGTAGAGAGAGAGGGAGACTCGGGCAGAGGGAGAACGGGCAGAGGGGGAGAGAGGGAGAATGGGCAGATAGAGTGAGAGAGCCACACACAGGCAGAGAGAGGGTGACACAGGCAGAGAGAGGGGGAGACACAGGCAGAGAGAAAGGAAGACTTGGGCAAAGGAGAAGAGACAGAGATACGGGCAGATAGGAAGAGAAAGAGACACACACAAGCAGAGAGAGAGAGGGAGACACCGACAGAGAGAGAGGAAGACACAGGCAGAGAGAGAGAGACACACACACACAAGTGGAAAGAGAGCAAGACACAGGCAGGGAGAGAGACACACACACAGGCAGAAGGAGGGAGACACACACACACAGGCAGAGAGAGAGATAAGGAGTCACAGGCAGAGAGATAAGGAGACACAGGCAGACACATTGGGAGACACAGGCAGAGAGAGAGGGAGACACAGGCAGAGAGAGAGAGAGTCACAGGCAGAGAGATAGGGAGACACAGTCAGAGAGAGAGGAACAGACACAGGCAGAGGGAGGGTGGACATAAGCAGAGAGAGAGGGAGAAACAGGTAGACAGAGAAAGACACAGGCAGAGTGATAGAAACAAAGTTTAAAACGCAGAAAAATCTTTGGATGAATAAAGGAGAAGCTGAGAGGGGGAGAGAGAAGAAAGCAAGAGAAATGGAAAGAATTCCAATGATGGTGAGGCCTGAGAGTAAATGGAAGGGAGAGGCAGCGAGAGAAGCGAGGAAATGGAGAAAAGGCTGAGCAGAGGTAGTGAGGGCATGAGGGAATGGGTATGAGGGGAGAGGGAGGTGAAGGAGATACTGGCACACAGACAATTCAGACTGTTGGGTTGTCTCACAGACTGATGGAGGCTAGTGGATCAATGGCAGCTGAATCGCTGCAGTGAGGAGAGTGGTTAGAGTCACTCAGCAATGACAACTCAGAACAGTAGGTGTCACAATGTGGACAGGAAGAGTGAGATTAACAGAGCAGCGAGTGAAATGCAGCAAAGGGAGATAGAGAGGGGGAAAAGCACATCACTGCCCTAGGGAGGGAGGTAATAAACCCACACTGACTCACATAACACTCACCGGGACAGTCAGTGTACACAGGGTCACTGAGAACACTCACTGGGACACCCTGTGTACACAGAGTCACTGAGAACACTCACTGGGACAGTCAGTGTACACAGAGTCACTGAGAACACTCACTGGGACAGTCAGTGTACACAGAGTCACTGAGAACACTCACTGGGACACCCTGTGTACACAGGGTCACTGAGAACACTCACTGGGACAGTCAGTGTACACAGGGTCATTGAGAACACTCACCGGGACACCCTGTGTACACAGAGTCATTAATAACACTCACTGGGACAGTTAGTGTACACAGGGTCACTGAGAACACTCACTGGGACAGCCTGTGTACACAGAGTCACTCAGAGCACTCACTGGGACAGTCAGTGTATACAGAGTCACGGAGAACACTCACTGGAACAGCCAGTGTATACAGAGTCACTGAGAACACTCACTGGAACAGCCAGTGTATACAGAGTCACTGAGAACACTCACTGGAACAGTCAGTGTACACAGAGTCACTGAGAACAGTCACTGGAACAGCCAGTGTATACAGAGTCACTGAGAACAGTCACTGGAACAGCCAGTGTATACAGAGTCACTGAGAACACTCACTGGAACAGCCAGTGTACACAGGGTCACTGAGAACACTCATTGGGACAGCCAGTGTACACACAGTCACTGAGAACACTCATTGGGACAGCCAGTGTACACAGAGTCACTGATAACACTCACTAGAATAGCCAGTGTATACAGAGTCACTGATAACACTCACTGGGACAGCCTGTGTACACAGAGTCACTGATAACACTCACTGGGACAGCCAGTGTACACAGAGTCACTGAGAACACTCATTGGGACAGTCACTGTCATTCATAACACTGACTGGGACAGTCAGTGTACACAAATTCAATGATAACTCACTGGGACAGTGTACACAAAGTCAATGGTAACACTCACTGAGACAATCAGTGTGGCCATGATGTGGAGATGCCGGCGTTGGACTGGGATAAGCACAGTAAGAAGTCTCACAACACCAGGGTAAATTCCAACAGGTTTATTTGGTAGCACAAGCCACCAGGTTTCGGAGTGCTGCCCCTTCATCAGGCAAGAGGAAGTTCCGTTCACAAACAGGCCGTATAAAGACACGAGTTTACACAATAATTGTTGTGCAAATAATACAGGTAAATTCTTTACCTGTAAAGACTCACATAAAACTTCACCTGTAAAGACTTGCATTCCAACTTTTATTTTGTAAATTGAGTTTGTGAACACATCTCCCACTCATCTGACGAAGGAGCAGCGCTCCGAAAGCTAGTGCTTTTGCTACCAAATAAACCTGTTGGACTTTAACCTGGGTTGTTGTGAGACTTCTTACATTCAGTGTACACAGAGTCACTGATTGCACCCTCTGGGTAGTAAGTACACACAGAGTCACTGATGACACTTACTGGGACAGTCAGTGTACACAGAGTCACTGATAGCACTCATGGGACAGTCAGTGTACACAGAGTCACTGATAGCACTCATGGGACAGTCAGTGTACACAGAGTCACTGATAGCACTCATGGGACAGTCAGTGTACACAGAGTCACTGATGGCACTTACTGGGACAGTCAGTGTACACAGAGTCACTGATAGCACACATGGGACAGTCAGTGTACACAGAGTCACTGATAGCACTCATGGGGCAGTCAGTGTACACAGAGTCATTTATAGCACTCATGGGACAGTCAGTGTACACAGAGTCACTGATAGCACTCATGGGACAGTCAGTGTACACAGAGTCACTGATAGCACCCTCTGGGACAGTCAGTGTACACAGAGTCACTGATAGCACGCATGGGACAGTCAGTGTACACAGAGTCACTGATGGCACTTACTGGGACAGTCAGTGTACACAGAGTCACAGAAACACTAAGTTGGACAGGAAATTTGCACAGAGAGGCTGATAACAGTGGCATATTTGGAGCACACAAAGTCACACTCACTGGGACAGTCAGTGTACACAAAGTCAATGATAATAATCACTGGCACTGTATGTTGACACAGTATAGTGGCACAGTGGTTAGCACTGCTGCCTCACAATGCCAGGGACCCGGGTTCAATTCCTGGCTCGGGTCACTGTCTGTGTGGAGTTTGCACGTTCTCCTCGTGTCCGTGTGGGTTTCCTCCGGGCGCTCTGGTTTCCTCCTACAGTCTGAAAGACGTGCTGTTAGATGCATTGACCCGAACAGGCGTTGGAGTGCAGGGACTAGGGGAATTTCACGGTAACTTCATTGCACTGTTAATGTAAGCCTTACTTGTGACCAATAAATAAACTTTACTTTCCTTTGCATGGAGTTACTGATGACATTTAATGACACAGTCAGTGTACACTGTCACGGAGAACACTCACTGGGACAGTCAGTGTACACAAAGTCAATAACAAAGTCAATCAGTGTACACAGAGTGAATGACAAAACCACCACCACACTCAGTGTACACAGAGTCACTGATAATAGCCCCTGGGACATTTGGTGCAGTCAGTGATAACACTCACTGGCATAGTAAGTGTACACACAGTCACTGTTAACACTCACTGGGACAGTCAGTCTACACAGAGTCACTGATAACACACACTGGGACAAACAGTGTACACACAGTCATTGGTAACACTCACTGGGTCAGTCAGTATACACAGATTCACTGATAACACTCACTGGGTCAGTCAGTGTACACACAGTCACTGATAACACTCACTGGGTCAGTCAGTGTACACACAGTCACTGATAACACTCACTGGGTCAGTCAGTGTACACACAGTCACTGATAACACTCACTGGGTCAGTCAGTGTACACACAGTCACTGATAACACTCACTGGGACAGTCAGTGTAAACAGATTCACTGATAACACTCACTGGGTCAGTCAATGTACACACAGTCACTGATAACACTCATTGGGTCAGCCAGTGTACACACAGTCACTGATAACACTCACTGGGTCAGTCAGTGTACACACAGTCACTGATATCACTCACTGGGTCAGTCAATGTACACACAGTCACTGATAACACTCACTGGGTCAGTCAATGTACACACAGTCACTGATAACACTCACTGGGACAGTCAGTGTACACACAGTCACTGATATCACTCACTGGGTCAGCCAGTGTACACAGATTCACTGATAACACTCACTGGGTCAGCCAGTGTACACACAGTCACTGATAACACTCACTGGGTCAGCCAGTGTACACACAGTCACTGCTAACACTCACTGGGACAGTCAGTGTACACAGAGTCACTGATAACACTCACTGGGTCAGTCAGTGTACACACAGTCACTGATAACACTCACTGGGTCAGTCAGTGTACACAGATTCACTGATAACACTCACTGGGTCAGTCAGTGTACACACAGTCACGTTCACTGGAACAGTCATTGTACACAAATTCAATGGTAACACGCATTGAAGTAGTCAGTGTACGCAAAGTCAAATATAACACTCACTAACACAGTCATAGAACATAGAACATTACAGCGCAGTACAGGCCCTTTGACCCTCGATGTTGCACCGACCAGTGGAACCAATCTAATGACCCTCTAACCTAAACTATTCCATTGTTATCCATATGCCTATCCACTGACCATTTGAACGCCCTTAAAGTTGGCGAGTCCACAACTGCTACAGGCAGGGCATTCCACGCCCTTACTACCCTCTGAGTAAAGAACCTACCTCTGACATCCGTCCTATAATTACCACCCCTTAATTTAAAGCTATGAGCCCTCGTGTTAGCCATCACCATCCGAGGTAAAAGGCTCTCACTGTCCACCCTATCCCATCCTTTGATCATCTTGTATGCCTCAATTAGGTCACCTCGTAACCTTCTTCTCTCTAATGAAAATAACCTCAAGTCCCTCAGCCTTTCCTCATAAGACCTCCCCACCATACCAGGCAACATCCTGGTAAACCTCCTCTGCACCCTTTCCAATGTCTCTACATCTTTCTTACAATGCGGCGACCAGAACTGTATGCAATACTCCAAGTGTGGCCGCACCAGAGTTTTGTACAGTTGCAACATGACCTCACGGTTCCGAAATTCAATCCCTCTACCAATAAAAGCTAACATACCGTACGCCTTCTTAACAACCTTATCAACCTGGGTGCCAACTTTCAGGGAGCTATGCACATGTACCCCGAGATCTCTCTGCTCGTCAACACTACTAAGAGTCCTTCCATTAGCGTTATATTCTGTATTCCTGTTACTCTTACCAAAGTGAATCACCTCACACTTTTCCGTACTAAACTCCATCTGCCACCTCTCAGCCCAGCTCTGCAGCTTATCTATGTCCCTCTGCAAACTGTAACATCCATCCTCACTGTCTACAATTCCTCCAACTTTGGTGTCGTCAGCAAATTTACTAATCCATCCTTCTACACCCTCATCTAGGTCATTTATAAAAATGACAAACAGCAGAGGCCCCAAAACAGATCCCTGAGGTACACCACTTGTAACCGAACTCCAGGTTGAATATTTCCCATCAACCACCACCCTCTGTCTTCTATCAGCTAGCCAATTCCTGATCCAAACTGCTAAATCACCCTCAATCCCATGCATCTGCATTTTCTGCAGTAGCCTACCATGGGGAACCTTATCAAACGCTTTGCTAAAATCCATATACACCACATCAACTGCTTTACCCTTATCCACCTCTTTGGTCATCTTTTCAAAAAACTCGATAAGGTTTGTGAGGCACAACCTACCCTTCACAACACCATGCTGACTATCCCTAATCGATTTATTTCCCTCTAGATGATTATAAATCCATCCAGTCAGTGTACTCAGAGTCAGTGGTAACAATCACTGGGGGAGGCAGTGTACACAGACTCAGTGATAACTCTCATTGGGACAGTCAGTGTACACAAAGTCACTGATCATGCTCACTGGAATCGTCAGTATACACAGAGTCACTGATAGCATTCACTGGGACAGTCAGTATACACACAGTCACTGATCACACTCACTGGGACAGTCAATGTAAACAGAGTCAATGCAACACTGGGACAGTCAGTGTACACAAATTCAATTATAACGCTCACTGACACAGTCAGTGTACACAGAGTCACCGATAACACTCACTGGGTCAGTCAGTGTACACAGTCACTCAGAACACTCACTTGGACAGGAAGTTTACACAGAGACACTGATAGCACTGGGTTATTCGATGCATACAATGTCACACCCGCTGGGACAGTCAGTGTACACAGTATCACCATTAACACTCACCGGCACATTCAGTGTACACAGAGTCACTAATTACACTCATTGGGACAGTCACTGTACACAGAGTCACAGATGACACTCACAGGCACATTCTGTGTACATAGATTCACTGATAACACTACCCCCCACCCCCCCCACCCCCCGGGACATTCAGAGCACACACATTCACTGATAACAGTCACCGGTGCAGTAAGTATACACATTATCACTGAGAACACACATACACAGCCAGTGTAGCCATGATGTGGAGATGCCGGCATTGGACTGGGGTAAGCAGAGTAAGAAGTACCAGTAAAGACTCACATTCCAACCATTATTTTGTGAATTGAGTTTGTATCTTTATGTGCCCTGTTTGTGAACAGAACTCTCACTCACCTGATGAAGGGGCCGCACTCCGAAAGCTAGTGGCTTTTGCTACCAAATAAACCTGTTGGACTTTAACCTGGTGTTGTGACACTTCTTACAGTCAGTGTACACAGAGTCACTGATAATACTCACTGGGACAATAAATGTACACAGAGTTACTGAGAACTCTAATTGGCACAGTTCATGTACACTGAGTCACTAATAATACACAATGGGACAGTCAGTGTACACAGGGCCACTGATACGCTGGGATGTTAGTGTACACAGGGAGAATGCTAGCACTCACTGGGACAGTCAGTGTACACAGAGTCACTGATAACACTCAGTGGGACAGTCAGTGTACACAGAGTCACACTGACTGGGGAAGACGCTGTACACAAGTTCAATGATAACACTCACTTGAACAGTCATTGTACGCAAAGTCAATGATAACACTCAATGACACAGTAACTGTACACAGAGTCACTGATGGTACTTACTGGGACAGGCAGTATAGATGTGGGTATGCCGGCGTTGGACTGGCGTAAACACAGTAAAAAGTCTGACAACACCAGGTTTTAGTCCAACCTCTTTATTTGATAATATACTCACAAGCTTTCGAGGGGACTGCCTCTTCGTCAGGTGAATGGAGAGTTCTGGCCTCAGACAGAGCATATAACGCACAGACAGTTTAGACAGTTTGGGTTCATGTCGCACTATCTGTAACCCCCGTGACTTGCCTGGGTTTGCAAAACCTCACTTACTGTACTGTCTGGAGACAATACACATCTCTTTAAACTGTGATCAGTGCTCCTTCCACTCACATTATCAGCCACTTCAGGTCTTGAACAGCAGGTTAGGTGTAAGGATTCGCATTTTAATCAGTAATCTCTAAACTGTCTGTGCTTTATATGCTCTGTCTGAGGCCAGAACTCTCCATTCACCTGACGAAGAGGCAGTCCCCTCGAAAGCTTGTGAGTATATTATCAAATAAATAGGTTGGACTAAAACCTGGTGTTGTCAGACTTTTTACAGGCAGTATACACAGAGTCACAGAAAGACTCACTGGGACAGGAAGTTTTCACAGGGAAACTGATAATACTCACTGAAAAGTCAATGTATACCGAGTCACTGATAACATTCACTGGCACTTTCAGTGTACACAGAATCACTGATAACACTCACTGGGTCAGTCAGTGTACACAGAGCCAATGAAAACAGTGTAGCACGTCAATGTACACAAATTCAATGAGAGCACACAGGAATATTCAGTGTACACAAAGTCAATGGTAACACTCTGATAAAGTCAGTGTACTCAGAGTCAGTGATAACACTCACAGGCAGAGTCAGTGTACACAGAGTCACTACTGACATTCACTGACACAGTCAGTGCACACAGACTCAATGATACCACATTGGGACAGTCAGTATACACAGGGTCACTGATAACAGTCACTGGGACAATCAATGTACACAGAGTCACTGATAGCACTCATTGAGACAGACAGTGTACACAGAGTCACTGATAAAAGTCTCTGGTGCATTCAATGTACAGAGTCACTGGCAACACTCACTGGGACAATCAGTCTACAGTGAGTCACTGAAAACTGGGGCATTCAGTATACACAGGGTCAATGCTAGAACTCACTGGGACAGTTATTGTACACAGGTTCTCTGATAACACTCCCGGCGACAGTCAGTGTACACAGAGTCACAAATAACACTCACTGGGACTGGCAGCGCACACAGAGTCAATGATAACACTGGGATAGTCGGTGCACACAAAGACACACTGAATGTGACAGTCAGTGTACGCAGAGTCACTGATAATATTCACTGGGACAGTCAGTGTACACACAGTCACTGATAACATTCACTATGGCAGTAAGTGTACACAGTGTCACTGAAACACTCACCAGGACAAGAAGTTTACACAGGATCACTAGTAACACACAATAATACTCAATAACACTCAATCGTACTGTCAGTGTACACAGAGTCAATGATAACATTAATGTCAATCAACATTAGGCTAGGTTGATTGGCCACGCTAAAATTGCCCCTTAGTGTCCTGGGATGCGTAGGTTAGAGGGATTAGCGGGTAAATGTGTAGAGATATGGGGGTAGAGCCTGGGTGGGCTTGTGGTCGGTACAGACTCAATGGGCCGAAGGGCCTCTTTCTGCACTGCAGGGTTCTATGATTCTATGATCTATGATCTATGATAACACTGGGATAATCGGTGCACACAAGGTCACACTCACTGGGACAGTTAGTGTACACAGAATCACTGATAACACTGACTGGGTCAGTCGGTGTACACATAGTCAATGATAAATCTGAGGCCATCATTTTGGTTGGAATAGATGGTAAAAAATTGCATAATGCCGCTGTGCAGAGGGACCTGGGTGTCCTTGTGCAGGAATCTCAAGCAGTTGGTTTGCAGGGGCAGCAGGTAATTAAGAAGGCAAATGGAATTCTGTCCTTCATTGCTAGAGGGATGGAGTTTAAAAACGGTGAGGTTTTGTTGCAGCTGTATAAGGTGCTGGTGAGGCCACACCTGGAGTATTGTGCACAGTTTTAGTCTCCTTACTTGAGAAAGGATATATTGGCGCTGGAGGGAGTGCAGAGGAGATTCACTTGGTTGATTACGGAGTTAAGAGGGTTGGCTTATGAGGAGAGACTGAGTAGACTGAGGCAAGAATCATTAGAATTCAGAAGAATGAGGGGAGATCTTATAGAAATGTATAAGATTATGAAGGAAATAGATAAGATAGAAGCATGGAAGTTGTTTCCACTGGTGGGTGAAACTAGAACAAGGGGGCATAGCCTCAAAATAAGGGGGAACAGATTTAGGACTGAGTTCAGGAGGAACTTCTTCACACAAAGGGTTGGATCTGTGGAATTCCCTGCCCAGTGAAGCAGTTGAGGCTACCTCATTGAATGTTTTTAAGGCAAGGATAGATAAATTTTTGAGCAGTAAAGGAATTAAGGGTTATAGTGAGCGGGTGGGTAAGTGGAGCTGAGTCCACGAAAAGGTCAGCCACGATCTTATTGAATAGTGGAGCAGGCTCGAGGGGCTAGATGGCCGATTCCTGCTCCTAGTTCTTATGTTCTTATGTTTATGTTCTTCTAATACTGAAAAAGCCAGTGTACTCAGAGTCACTGGGAGAGTCAGTGTACACAGTGTCACTAATAACACTCCCTGGGACAGTCAGTGGACACAGAATCACTGAAACACTGGAACAGTTAGTGTACACAAGGTCACTGATAACACTCACTGGGACAGTTAGTGTACACAGAATCACTGAAACATTGGAACAGTTAGTGTACACAAGGTCACTGATAACACTCACTGGCACATTCAGTGTACACAGAATCATTGAAATACACACTGGGACAGTCAGTGTAGTCATGATGAGGATATGCTGGCGTTGGACTGGGGTAAACACAGTAAAAAGTCTGACAACACCAGGTTTAAGTCCAACCGATTTATTTGATAGTAAACTCACTAGCTTTCGGGTTAGCCCCTTTGTCAGGTGAATGGAGAGTTCTGGCCTCAGACAGAGCATATAAAGCACAGACAGTTTACAGATTACTGATTAGAATGCGAATCTTTACACCTAACTTGCTGTTCAAGTCTTTAAGTGGCTAACAATGCGAGTGGAAGGAGCACTGATCACAGGTTAAAGAGATGTGCATTGTCTCCAGACAGTACAGTAAGTGAGGTTTTGCAAACCCAGGCAAGTCACGGGGGTTACAGATAGTGCGACATGAACCCAAGATCCCTGTTGAGACCGTCCTCATGTGTGCGGAACTTGGCTATCAGTCTCTGCTCAGCGACTCTGCGCTGTCGTGTGTCGTGAAGGCCACCTTGGAGAACGCTTACCCGAAGGTCAGAGGCTGAATGCCCGTGACCACTGAAGTGTTCGCCAACAGGAAGGGAACAGCCTTGCCTGGTGATTGTCAAGCGATGTTCATTCATCCGCTGTCGTAGCATCTGCATGCTCTCCCCAGTGTACCATGCTTCGGGACATCCTTTCTTGCAACGTATCAGGTAGACAATGTTGGCCGAGTTGCAAGAGTATTTACCGTGTACCTGGTGGATGGTATTCTCACGTGTGATGATGGTATCCATGTCGATGATCCGGCATGTCTTGCAGAGGTTGCTGTGACAGGGTTGTGTGGTGTTGTGGTCACTGTTCTCCTGAAGGCTGGGTAGTTTGCTGCGAACAATGGTCTGTTTGAGGTTGTGTGGTTGTCTGAAGGCAAGAAGTGGGGGTGTGGGGATATCCCTGGCGAGATGTTCGTCTTCATCTATGACATGTTGAAGACTCCGGAGAAGATGTCGTAGCTTCTCCGCTCCGGGGAAGTACTGGACGACAAAGGGTACTCTGTCCACTGTGTCCTGTGTTTGTCTTCTGAGGAGATCGGTGCGGTTTTTTGCTGTGGCGCATCGGAACTGTCGATCTATGGGTTGAGCACCATATCCTGTTCTTATGAGGGCATCTTTCAGCGTTTGGAGGTATCCCTCACCATCCTCCTCATCTGAGTAAATCCTGTGTATACGGAGGGCTTGTCCATAGGGGATGGCTTCTTTAACATGTTTAGGGTGGAAACTGGAGAAGTGGAGCATTGTGACTGATGCGCCACAGCGAAAAACTGCACCGATCTCCTCAGAAGACAAACACGGGACACGGTGGACAGAGTACCCTTCATCATCCAGTACTTCCCCGGAGCGGAGAAGCTACGACATCTTCTCCGGAGTCTTCAACATATCATTGATGAAGACGAACATCTCGCCAGGGCCATCCCCACACCCCCACTTCTTGCCTTCAGACAACCACACAACCTCAAACAGACCACTGTTCGCAGCAAACTACCCAGTCTTCAGGAGAACAGTGACCACAACACCACACAACCTTGCCACAGCAACCTCTGCAAGACATGCCGGATCATCGACATGGATACCATCATCACACATGAGAATACCATCCACCAGGTACACGGTAAATACTCTTGCAACTCGGCCAACGTTGTCTACCTGATACGTTGCAAGAAAGGATGTCCCAAAGCATGGTACATTGGGGAGACCATGCAGATGCTACGACAGCGGATGAATGAACATCGCTCGACAATCACCAGGCAAGACTGTTCCCTTCCTGTTGGCGAACACTTCAGTGGTCACGGGCATTTAGCCTCTGACCTTCGGGTAAGCATTCTCCAAGGTGGCCTTCACGACACACGACAGCGCAGAGTCGCTGAACAGAGACTGATAGCCAAGTTCCGCACACATGAGGACGGTCTCAACAGGGATCTTGGGTTCATGTCGCACTATCTGTAACCCCCGTGACTTGCCTGGGTTTGCAAAACCTCACTTACTGTACTGTCTGGAGACAATACACATCTCTTTAACCTGTGATCAGTGCTCCTTCCACTCGCATTGTTAGCCACTTAAAGACTTGAACAGCAGGTTAGGTGTAAAGATTCGCATTCTAATCAGTAATCTGTAAACTGTCTGCTTTATATGCTCTGTCTGAGGCCAGAACTCTCCATTCACCTGACAAAGGGGCTAACCCGAAAGCTAGTGAGTTTACTATCAAATAAATCGGTTGGACTAAAACCTGGTGTTGTCAGACTTTTTATAGTCAGTGTACACAGAATCACAGAAACATTGGGACAGTCAGTGTACATAAGGTCAACACTCACTGGCACATTCAGTGTAAAAAGTCTGACAACACCAGGTTTTAGTCCAACCTATTTATTTGATAATATACTCACAAGCTTTCGGGGTTAGCCCCTTCGTCAGGTGAATGGAGAGTTCTGGCCTCAGACAGAGCATATAAAGCACAGACAGTTTAGAGATTACTGATTAGAATGCGAATCCTTACACCTAACCTGCTGTTCAAGACCTGAAGTGGCTGATAATGTGAGTGGAAGGAGCACTGATCACAGTTTAAAGAGATGTGTATTGTCTCCAGACAGTATAGTGAGTGAGGTTTTGCAAACCCAGGCAAGTCACGGGGGTTACAGATAGTGCGACATGAACCCAAGATCCCTGTTGAGACCGTCCTCATGTGTGCGGAATTTGGCTATCAGTCTCTGTTCAGCGACTCTGCGCTGTCGTGTGTCGTGAAGGCCGCCTTGGAGAATGCTTACCCGAAGGTCAGAGGCTGAATGCCCGTGACCACTGAAGTGTTCGCCAACAGGAAGGGAACAGTCTTGCCTGGTGACTGTCGAGCGATGTTCATTCATCCGTTGTCGTAGCGTCTGCATGGTCTCCCCAATGTACCATGCTTCGGGACATCCTTTCTTGCAACGTATCAGGTAGACAATGTTGGCCGAGTTGCAAGAGTATTTACCGTGTACCTGGTGGATAGTATTCTCACGTGTGATGATGGTATCCATGTCGATGATCCGGCATGTCTTGCAGAGGTTGCTGTGACAGGGTTGTGTGGTATTGTGGTCACTGTTCTCCTGAAGGCTGGGTAGTTTGCTGCGAACAATGGTCTGTTTGAGGTTGTGTGGTTGTCTGAAAGCAAGAAGTGGGGGTGTGGGGATAGCCCTGGCGAGATGTTCGTCTTCATCAATGATATGTTGAAGACTCCGGAGAAGATGTCGTAGCTTCTCCGCTCCGGGGAAGTACTGGACGACAAAGGGTACTCTGTCCACTGTGTCCTGTGTTTGCCTTCTGAGGAGATCGGTGTGGTTTTTCGCTGTGGCGCATCAGAACTGCCGATCTATGAGTTGAGCACCATATCCTGTTCTTATGAGGGCATCTTTCAGGGTCTGGAGGTGTCTGTCACGATCCTCCTCATCTGAGCAAATCCTGTGTATACGGAGGGCTTGTCCATAGGGAATGGCTTCTTTAACATGTTTAGGGTGGAAACTGGAGAACTGGAGCATTGTGAGATTGTCTGTGGGCTTGCAGTACAATGAGGTGCTGAGGTGACCGTCCTTAATGGAGATGCGTGTGTCCAAGAATGCAACTGATTCTGGGGAATAGTCCATGGTGAGTCTGATGGTGGGGTGGAATTTGTTGATATCATCATATAGTTGTTTCAGTGATTGTTCACCATGAGGCCAAAGGAAGAAAATGTCATCGATGGATCTAGTATACAGCATCGGTTGAAGATTCTGTGCAGTGAAGAAGTCTTGTTCGAACCTGTGCATGAAGATGTTGGCATATTGAGGTGCAAATTTGGTCCCCATGGCTGTTCCATGTGTCTGGATGAAAAACTGGTTGTTGAAGGTGAAGACATTGTGGTCCAGGATAAAGCGGATGAGTTGTAAAATTGCATCTGGAAACTGGCAGTTGTCAGCATTGAGTACTGAGGCAGTCGCAGGCATCCCCGCCAGCAACAACCAAGCCTCCCCCGGCACCACAGTAGAAAACAGCACTACCGCAGGGAGGTCTATTGTCAACTTGTCGGACTACACACTTCAACCAGATGAAATCGAAGTTCTCAGCCGAGGGCTCAATTTCTGCCCCACCACCAAAATGGACCCCATCAGTCTCGCAGCGGACACAGAGGAATTCATCAGACGAATGAGGCTGCGGGAGTTTTTCCACAAACCCCAACCATTCACCTGACGAAGGGGCTAACCCCGAAAGCTTGTGAGTATATTATCAAACAAATAGGTTGGACTAAAACCTGGTGTTGTCAGACTTTTTACTGTGTTTACGCCAGTCCAACACCGGCATACCCACATCATGACATTCAGTGTACACAGAATCATTGATAACACTCACTGGGATAGTCAGTGTACACAGAATCACTGAAACACTGGGACAGTCAGTGTACACAGGGTCACTGATAACACTCACTGGGACAGTCAGTGTACACAGGGTCACTGATAACACTCACTGGGACAGTCAGTGTACACAGGGTCACTGATAACACTCACTGGGACAGTCAGTGTACACAGGGTCACTGATAACACTCACTGGGACAGTCAGTGTACACAGGGTCACTGATAACACTCACTGGCAGATTCAGTGTACACAGGATCATTGATAACACTCACTGGGATAGTCAGTGTACACAGAGTCACCCATGACACTCACTGGGACATTCAGTGTACACACAGTCACACTCACTGGGACAGTCAGTGAACACACAATAAGAAGTCTCACAATGCCAGATTAAAGTCCAGGTTTATTTGGTAGCAGAAGACACTAGCTTTCAGAACACTGCCCCTTCATCAGGTGAGTGGGAGTTCTGTTCACAACAGGACATATAAACATACAAACTCAATTTACAAAATAATGGTTGGAATGCGAGTCTTTACAGGTAATCAAGTCTTAAAGGTACAGATAGTGTGAGTGGAGAGAGGATTAAGCAGAGGTTAAAGATATGTGTATTGTATTATCATGTGTGTATTATTGGAGAATAGTCCATGGTGAGTTGATGGTGGGATCTAACTCGTTGATGTCATCATGTAGTTGTTTCAGTGATTGTTCACCATGAGTCCAAAGGGAGAAAATGTTATCAATGTATCTAGTGTATAGCATCGGTTGAATGTCCTGTGCAGTGAAGAGGTCTTTGTTTGAACCTGTGCATGAAGATGTTGGCATATTGAGATGTGAATTTGGTCCCCATGGCTGTTCCGTGTGTCTGGATGAAGATTTGGTTGTTGAAGGTGAAGACATTGTGGTCCAGGATGAAGTGGATGAGTTGTAGAATTACATCTGGAGATTGGCAACTGTCAGCGTTGAGTATTGAGGCAGTAACAGGTTCCAACCCACCATCAGACTCACCATGGACTACTCTCCGGAATCGGTTGCATTCTTGGACACACGCATCTCCATCAAGGACGGTCACCTCAGCACTTTACTGTACCCCAAGCCCACAGATAACCTCACAATGCTCCACTTCTCCAGATTCCATCCTAAACATGTTAAAAAAGCCATCCCCTACGGACAAGCCCTCCATACACACAGGATCTACTCACATGAGGAGGATAGCAACAGACACTTCCAGACGCTGAAAGATGCCCTCATAACAACAGGATACGGCGCTCAATTCATCGATCGACAGTTCTGATGCGCCATAGCGAAAAACTGCTCTGACCTCCTCAGAAGACAAACACGGGACACGGTGGACAGGGTACCCTTCATCGTCCAGTACTTCCCCGGAGCGGAGAAGCTACGACATCTTCTCTGGAACCTTCAGCATGTTATTGAAGAAGATGAACATCTCACCAAGGCCATCCCCACACCCCCACTTCTTGCCTTCAAACAACCACACAACCTCAAACAGACCATTGTTCGCAGCAAACTACCCAGCCTTCAGGAGAACAGTGACCACAATACCACACAACCCTGCCACAGCAACCTCTGCAAGACATGCTGGATCATCGACACGGATGCCATCATCTCACATGAGAACACCATCCACCAGGTACACGGTAAATACTCTTGCAACTCAGCCAACATTGTCTATCTGATATGCTGCAGGAAAGGATGTCCTGAGGCATGGTACATTGGGGAGACCATGCAGACGCTACAACAATCGTTGAATGAACACCACTCGACAATCACCAGGCAAGGCTGTTCTCTTCCTCTTGGGGAACGCTTCAGTGGCCATGAGCATTCGGCCTCTGATCTTTGGGTAAGCATTCTCCAAGGCGGCCTTCACAACACACGACAGCGCAGAGTCGCTGGGCAGAGACTGATAGCCAAGTTCTGCGCACATGAGGTCGGCCTCAACCGGGAACTTGGGTTCACGTCACTATCTGTAACCCCCACGACTTGCCTGGGCTTGCAAAATCTCACTAACTGTCCTGTCTGGAGACAATACACATCTCTATAACCTGTGCTTAACCCTCTCTCCACTCACATTGTCTGTACCTTTAAGACTTGATTATCTGTAAAGACTCTCATTCCAACCATTATTTTGTAAATTAAGTTTGTGTCTTTATACGCCCTGCTCATGAACAGAATTTCCACTTATCTGATGAAGGGGCAGTGCTCCAAAAGCTTGTGGCTTGTGCTACCAAATAAACCTGTTGGACTTTAACCTGGTGTTGTGAGACTTCTTACTGTGTTTACCCCAGTCCAACACTGGCATCTCCACATCACAGTCAGTGTACACGGAATCACTGATCGCACTCACTGGGTCATTTGTTGTACGCTGAGTCACCCTCACTGGAACAAAAACTGTACACAAATTCAATGATAACACTAACTGAAGCAGTCAGTGTACACAAAGTCAATGATAACACTCACTGACACAGTCAGTGTACTCAGAGTCAGCGCTAACACTCAATGGGACAGTCAGTGTAAATAGAGTCACTGATAACACTCATTGGGGCATTCGGTGTACACAGAGCCATACCCACTGGGACAGTCAGTGTACAGAGAGAGACACTGATAACACTCACTGGGACAGTCAGTGTACACACAGTCACTGAAACTACTGGGGGAGGTCAGTGTACACAGGGGCAATGCTGGCATTAACTGGAAAAGTCAGTTGCACAGAGTAGCTGATAACACAGTCTGTGTACACAGGTTAACTGATAATACCCTCTGAAACTGTCAGTGTACTCAGATTCAGTGATAACACTCACTGACACATTCAATGTGCACAGTCAATGATAGCACTCACTGGGACAATCCGTGTACACAGAGTCACACTCACTGGGACAGTCAGTGTACACAGAGTCACTGAGAACACTGACTGGGACAATCCGTGTACACAGAGTCACACTCACTGGGACAGTCGGTGTACACAGAGTCACTGAGAACACTCACTGGGACAATCTGTGTACACAGAGTCACACTCACTGGCACAGTCAGTGTACACAGAATCACTGAGAACACTCACTGGGACAGACAGTGTACACAGAGTCATTGATAACACTCACTAGACAGTTGGCGTATGCAGAGTCAATGATAACATTCACTGGGACAGTGAGTATACACAGAATCATACTTGCTGGGACAGTCAGTATACACAGAGACACTGATAAGAGTCATGAAACAGTCACTGTACAGAACTTCAATGATAACATTTACTGGAGCACTCAATGTACACAAAGTCAATGATAACACTCACTGAAAAAGTCACTGATTGCACCCTGTGGGTAGTAAGTACACGCAGAGTCACTGATGACACTTACTGAGACAGTCAGTGTACACAGAGTCACTGAAACACTGGGACAGTCCGTGTGCACAGCATCAATGCTTGCACTCACTGGAACACTCAGTGTACAAAGAGTAACTGATAACACTCACTGGGACAGTCAGTATACACAGGGTCACTCACAACTCTCACTGGATTAGTCCATATACATTGAGTAACTGATAGCATTCACTGGATTAGTCAGTGTGCACAGAGTAACTGATAACACTCACTGGGACAGTTAGTGTACACAGAGTCACTGATAACACTCACTAGTATATTCCGTGTACACAGGGTCACTGATAACACCCCTTGGACAGTCAGTATACGCAGAATGACTGACAACACTCACTGGGACATTCAATGTGCACAGAATCACTGATGACCCTCACTGGGACAGTTAGTGTACACAGAGTGACATTCTCAAGGGGCAGTCAGGGATGGGCAGTAAATGCTGGTCTAACCACTGATACCCACAGCTGTGAGAGAACATTCAGAAAACCGGCATGCCGAGCGCAGCGCATCAGAAATTTCACCCAAAATCTCCAGGAGTGCAATGGAATTCCAACAGCAACTTTCACCCAGTAAAATGATCCTCTCCTTCCCACGCCCCACATCAAATGGAATGAGTTCTGCTGACACTGTGTCCATCCAGGGGCTCTGAGATTAAAGTTGTCCCTTTCCAAACATTATCATGAGCGTTCGTCAAATTTAAGAATCCACCAACTGCAATCATTCTGAACATACGTGAGCAAGAATTAAGCATCGGAAAGCAGATGTCATTTGCAGCCTAACCCTTACATCTCATTGGGTTGAGGCGTATGTGATTAGTCAAGGACAGCAGGTAAAATTCTGTTAATGGCCCAGGCTTTGGTAACGCTCTCTGAGCTGCCTGATGGTTCTTCTGTATGGAGGCTCATCTGAATGACTGTATAGCCAAATGTGTTGAGCTCCCTCAACACTGCCACTCGAATCAATAAGAGATAGACCGACTACCCTTGACTTTCAATGGTGTTATCGTCACTGAATCCCCCACTGTCAACATCCTTGGGGTTACCATTGACCAAAAACTCAACTGGACTCAATGGCTACAAGAGCAGATCAGAGGCTGGGAACACTGCGGCGAATAACTCACTCCCTGACTCCTCAAATCCACCATCTGCAAGGCACAAGTCAGGAGTGTGATGGAATACTCCCCACTTGCCTGGATGGGTGCAGCTCCAACAACACTCAATAAGCTCAACATCATCCAGGACAAAGCAGCCCCACTTGATTGGCACCACATCCACTAACATCCACTCCCTCCACTACCGATGCTCAGTAGCAGCAGTGTGTACTATCTACAAGATGCACTGCAGCAATTCACCAAAGATCCTTAAACAGCACATTCCAAACCCCCAACCAGAACTATAGAACAAGGAGATCTAGGGATATCATAAAGCCATAAGACATAGGAGCAGAATTCAGTCACTCGGCCCATCGAGTCTGCTTCACCATTCAATCATATTTTTTCTCATCCCCTTTTCCCCATAATCTCTGATCCCCATATTAATCAAGAACCTATCTACTTCTGTCTTAAAGACACTCAATGATCTGGCCTCTACAGTCTTCTGCGGCAAAGAGTTCCACAGATTCACACTCTCTGGCTGAAGAATCTCTGTTTTGAAGGAGCATCCCTTCAGTCTGAGGTTGTGCCCCCTGGTTCGAGTTTTTCCTAATAGTGGAAACATCCTCTCCACATCCACTCTATCCAGGCCTCGCAGTATCCTGTAAGTTTCAATAAGATCCCCCCCTTATCCTTCTAATCGACATCAAGTACACAACCAGAGTCCTCAACTGTTCCTCATACGACAAACTCTTCATGCCAGGGATCATTCTTGTAAACCTTCTCCAGAGCCTTTCCAAGGTCAGCACATATTCATAGCTCCTTGAAAAGTGGAGTCACAGGGAGACAGAGTGGTGAAGAAGGCATTCGGCATGCTTGGTTTCATTGGTCAGAATATTGAAAGGTAAGGTCACACTTGGAATACTATGTAGGTTTCTGGTCACCCTATTATAGGAAGGAGATTATTCAACTAAAAAGAGTGCAGAAAAGATTTACTAGGATAATACCGGGACTTAATAGTTTGAGTTCTAAGGAGATGCTGGACAGACTGGGACTATGTTCCCTGGAGCACAGGAGGCTGAGGGGTGATCTTATAGAATAATGAGGGGCATAGATCAACGAGATAGTCAATATATTTTCCCAAAGGTACGGGAGACTAACACTAGAGGGAATATTTTTAAGGTGAGTGGGGAGAGATACAAAAGGGTCCAGAGGGGCAGTTTTTTCACACAGAGGGTGGTGAGTGTCTGGAACAAGCTGTCAGAGGTAGTAGTCGAGATAGGTACAATTTTGTCTTTTAAAAAGCATTTAAACAGTTACATGGGTGAGATGGGTATAGAGGGATACGGGCGAAATGCGGACAATTGGAACTACCTTGGTGGTACAAAAAAGAGTGGCATGGATATGTTAGGCTGAGGGGCTATTTCCACGTTGTAAACCTCTGTGACTCTGTCGAGAAGGACAAGGGCAGCAGGTACGTGGGAACACCACCACTTGCAAGTTCCCCTCCAAACCGCTCACCATCCTGACTTGGAAATATATCACCGTTCCTTCACAGTCGCTGGGTCAAAATCCTGGAATTCCCTCCTTAACAATATTGTGGGTCAACCCACAGAACATGGATTGCGGTGATTCAAGAAGGCAGCTCACACCACCGTCAACTAGGATGGGCAATAAATGCTGGCAGCCAGTGATGCCCATGTCCCACGAATGAATAGCAAAATTCAACAGTGCAGCACTCCCTCAGTACTGACCCTCTGACAGTGCAGCACTCCCTCAGCACTGACCCTCTGATAGTGCAGCACTCCCTCAGCACTGACCCTCTGATAGTGCAGCACTCCCTCAGTACTGACCCTCTGACAGTGCGGCACTCCCTCAGTACTGACCCTCTGACAGTGTGCCACTCCCTCAGCACTGACCCTCTGACAGTGCGGCACTCCCTCAGTACTGACCCTCTGACAGTGCGGCACTCCCTCAGCACTGACCCTCTGACAGTGCGGCACTCCCTCAGCACTGACCCTCTGACAGTGCGGCACTCCCTCAGTACTGACCCTCTGACAGTGCAGCACTCCCTCAGCTCTGACCCTCTGACAGTGCAGCACTCCCTCAGTACTGACCCTCTGACAGTGCAGCACTCCCTCAGCACTGACCCTCTGACAGTGTGGCACTCCCTCAGCACTGACCCTCTGACAGTGCGGCACTCCCTCAGCACTGACCCTTTGACAGTGCAGCACTCCCTCAGCACTGACCCTCTGACAGTGCGGCACTCCCTCAGCACTGACCCTCTGACAGTGCGGCACTCCCTCAGTACTGACCCTCTGACAGTGCAGCACTCCCTCAGCTCTGACCCTCTGACAGTGCAGCACTCCCTCAGTACTGACCCTCTGACAGTGCAGCACTCCCTCAGCACTGACCCTCTGACAGTGCGGCACTCCCTCAGCACTGACCCTCTGACAGTGCGGCACTCCCTCAGCACTGACCCTCTGACAGTGCAGCACTCCCTCAGCTCTGACCCTCTGACAGTGCAGCACTCCCTCAGTACTGACCCTCTGACAGTGCAGCACTCCCTCAGCACTGACCCTCTGACATTGCAGCACTCCCTCAGTACTGACCCTCTGACAGTGCGGCACTCCCTCAGCACTGACCCTCTGACAGTGCAGCACTCCCTCAGTACTGACCCTCTGACAGTGGGAGGAATTTCCCACTAGGGATGAATTAACTGGAATCTTTCTCGCAGGGTAAATTGTTTGTGGGGGATCCTTTAACCTTATTTCCTTTTGCTGAGTTTTGTCTCCATCTTTTGGCTCCTTGCCAAAACCAGTTTGACTCTAAACGCCCTGACTTCCTGCCCAATTGTTCCCAGAGAGTCTGACTTGTATAGCTGGGGTCCCACCACAGCCGGAGTGGAGCCCTCAATATTTCAATGGACTGTTGAGAATTTGGAGGAAACATTAAGCATTTATGGGACACCAATGTCCCCTCACCCATTCCCACCTGGCTCAGAAACTGGTGGGGCGGAGGTGGGCTGGGAGGATAGGTGCATGGGGCGAGGGTGGGAGGGTGGGGGGTTTGGAGTGAGGGTGGGGTGGGGTTAGAGGGGCAGGGCAAGGGTGGGGGACTGGGGTGAGGGTGGCAGGAGTGGGGCAAGGGGGGTGGTGAGGTGAGAGTGAGGGGGTCAGAGTTTGAGAAACTGATGGGGGAAATGTAAAGGGGTAAGTCTAACCTAAGTGTGAGTGTGTGTGTATGCGTGTGTGTATCTGTAAAGTGTCTTTGAGTGAGTGTGTGTGTGTGTGAGAGAGACTGTGAGTGTCTGATTGAAAGTGTGTTTGAGACAGAATGTATGTAAGGAAGTGTCTTCAAGTGTGTCTTTGAGAGAGTGTGTGAGAGTGTGTGTGTGTGAGCATGTGTGTTTGAGAGAGTGTGAGAGTGTGTCTGTGAGAGAATGTGTGTGTGAGTGTGAGTATCTGTCTGACAGTGTGTGTGAGAGACTGTGTGTGAGTGTCTGTTTGAGAGTGTGTGTGAGTATGTGGTGAGAGTGTGTGTTTATGTCTGCGAGAGTGTGTGTGCGTGTGAGACTGAGTGTGTGAGAGAGTGTGTGTGTGTGTGAGACTGTGTGTGTGAGAGTATGTGTGTATGTCAGAGAGAGAGAGTGAGTGTGTGAGTGTATGTGTGTGTGTGTGTGTGAGAGAGAGAGACTGAGTGTGTGTGAGTGTATGTGTGTGTGTGTGTGGATGTGTGAGACTGAGTGTGTGAGAGTGTGTGTGTGTGAGAATGTGTGTTTGAGAGAGTGTGAGAGTGTGTCTGTGAGAGAATGTGTGTGTGAGAGTGTGAGTATCTGTCTGAGAGTGTGTGTAAGAAACTGTGTGTGTGTCTGAGAGTGTGTGTGAGTATGTGTGTGAGAGTGTGTGTGTATGTGTGCGAGAGTGTGTGCACGTGAGACTGAGCGTGTGAGAGAGTGTGTGTGTGTGGATGTGTGAGACTGAGTGTGTGAGAGTGTGTCTGTGAGAGAATGTGTGTGTGAGAGAGTGTGAGTATCTGTCTGAGAGTGTGTGTGAGAAACTGTGTGTGTGTCTGTTTGAGAGTGTGTCTGTTTGAGAGTGTGTGTATGTGTGTGAGAGTGTGTGTGTGTATGTATGTGTGCAAGAGTGTGTGTGCATGTGAGACTGAGCGTGTGAGAGAGTGTGTGTGTGAGAGAGTGTGTGTGTGTGTGCGTGAGACTGAGTGTGTGTGTGTGTGTGAGAGTGAGAGAAAGTGCGTGTTTGAGAGTGTGTGTGTGAGAGACTGAGTGAGAAAGTGTGTGTGTGTGTATGGGTGTGTGAGACTGAGTGTGTCAGAGAGTGTCTGTGTGTGTGCGTGAGAGAGAGAGAGTGCTTGTGAGAGTGTGTGTGTTTGAGCTTGTGTGAGAATGTGTGTGTATGAAAGAGTTTGTATGTGTTTGAGAACGTTTGTTTGCAAGTGTATGTGTGTGTGTGTGTGTTCCTGTCTCCTAACCCGCCCCCCCCCCTCCTCCTCCTCCTCCTCCCTTACCCCCACCCCCCTTACCCCCCGCCAAAGAAAGATCTTGTCTGTGTTAATGTGGAGGTCGGAGGGACCCCGGGAACACACTGCAGCAAGTGTTGAAGTGAATTTTTCGCTGTATCTTTCCCGGACCTGCCTCCAATCAGAGTAAAGGATTTTTTTTGTTTCATCTGTGGGGATGCCTCTGGTGTTATCCAATACACCAAAGACAGAGCGAGCGAGAGAGAGGGAGAGTTACTTTAATCATCTTGTACATAACTCTCACTGCCTCACTGCCCCAGGCCTGCGAGTAATATCAGGAGTGTGTTAACTCCCTAAAGTATTTATGGATCATAACAAGTAGCGACAATCTTTATAGCACTGACCTCCAGCATTCCTGAATAATGTTCTTGCAGAAAAGGCCTAGTTATCGCACTGTAAACCTACGATTTTATTGTGATATTAATTGCCTCCTGTGCAGGAAGATGGCATCCGAAATTGAATATTGATTTGTGTCTGAGCGAAGGGTTAACCAGAATTAGCCTCCCTTCTCTCTCCCTCGGAGTCTATGTAAATCAAACAGAGTCCTCTCAGCAATTTACAGGGATTAAACAAATATCAGCTCAAGACAGTGTGTGTGTGTGCAGAGCCCCTGCACCCCCCACCCCCAGCCTCACTCCACTGCCTCCTCACCACCCAACTCCCCCTGCTTTTGATTCTTCAAATGAGTGGCTGTCTCTCTCCGCCCTCACCTCATCTCCACTGCCCCGTGTCCTAATTTGCACCCACCAGCCTCAACTACCCTCCCTATCTCTGTAACCTCCTCCAGACCCTACACCTCTCCCTATCTCTGTAACCTCCTACAGACCCTACACCTCTCCCTATCTCTGTAACCTCCTACAGACCCTACACCTCTCCCTATCTCTGTAACCTCCTCCAGACCCTACAACTCTCCCTATCTCTGTAATCTTCTCCAGCATCAACAACCCTCTCTATCTCTGTAACCTCTTCTAGCCCTTACAACTTTTCCCAATCTCTGTAATCTCCTTCCGCCCCTACAGCCCTCCCTATCTGTGTAACCTCCTCCAGCCTCCACAACCATCCTTATCTATGTAACCTCCTCCAGCCCCTGCCACCCTCTCTATCTGTGTAACCTCTTCCAGCCTCTACAACCCTCCCTATCTCTGTAACCTCCTCCAGCCTCTACAACCCTCCCTATCTCTGTAACCTCCTCCAGCCCCCACAACCCTCCCTATCTCTGTAACCTCCTCCAGCTCATACACGCCTCCTGAACTCTGTAACCTCCTTCAGTGGCTACAACTATATACGTAAGCTGTTGTGTTGGAGTCAAAGGTGATGGGATGATGAGGGGATCGTTGTGGCTGGAACATGCCCCTGGCTTCCTCATGTCTCCCCTGCAGCCTCTGGCTTCCTTCTGTCCCCTCAATCGTTCTTAGCTCAACATCAAACATTCTGCCCATGTTGCACACATTCTACAACACAGGAACAGGAGGAGGCCATTCAGCCCCTCGAGCGTGTTACACAGGAACAGCAGGAGGCCATTCAGCCCCTCGAGCCTGTTACACAGGAACAGCAGGAGGCCATTCAGCCCCTCGAGCCTCTTACACAGGAACAGGGTGAGGCCATTAAAACCTCCCATTTTGATACATAGGGACAGGAGGTGACCCCTTGATGAGGTGGCCATTCAGCCCCTCGATCCTGTTCCACCATTCACTTATTCAGTCACAACTGATTTATATCCCAACTCCATCAAGCGAACTCAGCTCCTTAACGTGGAACCCCCTGAGCAGACACCAATCGAACTCCCTCGCTCCTGAAATGTTCAATAAAGACCCCAGAGTCCAACAGCTTTTTATCTGGGGCCCAGGGGTGGGGGGAGAGAGTTCTGGATTTTCTCCCCCCTGTGTGTGTGTGTGAGAGAAAGCGCTTCCCAAAATCACCCCCTCAATGGCCTAACTCTCATTGGAAGGTGTCCCAACTCCCCAACCAACCCCCACTTGTCCCAGTCTCCCTGCTCCCCTCCCCCCACAGTGATGGTTTCTCCAAATCAAGTCCAATAAGCCTCTTAAACTCATGATGAGGTGCCCCACCCCCCCAACCCCTCAACACCCCCACCCCAGCCTTATCCTTCCAAACACAATGCAAGACATGCTGAATCTATGTGGCCTGGCACCGTGATATAAACACCCACCACCACGAGGAGAGGTTGGGTAACTGGGTTTGTCCTCGCTGGGACGATGGAGGTTGAGGGGTGACGGGATAGAGATCTACAAGGCTATCAGCGGCAAGGACAGAGTGGCCAGTCCAAGGGTAGAAAGTCAAGTACTCGGGGATAGATTTAAGAAGCGTGGGGGACAGTTAAGAGGGGATGTGCGAGGCACGTGTTTTACACAGAGGGTGGTGAATATCTGAACTGCGCTGCCTGGAGAGGGCTGGGAGCAGGTTCATAGTAGTATTTAAGGGGCAACCAAGCAAATACATGAATAGGATGGGAAGGATACGGACTCCGTCAGTGCGTACAGGTTTAGTTTAGAACAAAGAACAACACAGCACGGGAAACAGGCCCTTCGGCCCAACGAGCCCACGCCGCCATTTTAACACTGTGAGTCCCCTCTTCCACCCATGACCCTTGTCTATGCTTATGGCACTCCACACTGGAAACCAGATTGAGGGGAGACTAATTTAGGGACAATTTGTTACACCATTCGGCCTAAGAGCACATCTTTGGGGTGTGGGAGGAAACCGGAGCGCCTGGAGAAAACCCACGCAAGCACGGGGAGAATGCGCAAACTCCCACAGACACCGGCCCAAGTCCATGTATCTGCACAGCAAACAGTGATAGTCACTGAGCTGTTGTGTTGCCCAGCATCTGGTCCAGTTTAAGCACACACTAACATCGTGAAGCACTAGGCTACTCTCGAAACATCCAAGAGCAGCCCTCACACGACCCATATTTAGGCAGACATCGTGATTGGCACAGGCGTGGAGGGCCCCAGGGCCTGTTCCTGTGCTGTACTTTTCTTTGTTGTTCTTTGACCCTCACGCTGGTGACGTGCCACCCTAGTGTAATGTTGGTCTTCACCCCAGCCAGACGTTCCCCCTCTCTCTCTCTGCCCAGACACAAAAATTATTCTCAACCTTCGACAACATAAGAACTAGGAACAGGAGTAGGTCATTTGGCCCCTCGAGCCTGCTCTATCATTCGATAAGATTGTGTCTGATATGAATGTAACCTCAACCCCACATTCCAGCCCACCAGCTGATAACCTTTCACCTCCTTGTTAATCAGGACTCAACAACTCTTCCTCAACTGTCCTTTGAGGAAGAGAGTTCCAGAGACTCATGACTCATAAGAACATAAGAAATAGGAGCAGGAGTAGGCCATCTAGCCCTTCGAGCCTGCCCCGCCATTCAATAAGATCATGGCTGATCTGAAGTGGCTCAGTTCCACTTTCCCGCTTTCTCCCCATAAGCCTTAATTCCCCTTGCCTACCAAAAACCTATCTACCCATGTCTTAAATATATTTAGCGAGGCAGCCTCCACCACTTCAATGGGCAGAGAATTCCAGAGATTCACCACTCTTTGAGTGAAGAAGTTCCTCCTCAACTCTGTTCTAAACTGCACCCCCCTTATCTTGAGGCTGTGTCCCCTAGTCCTACTGTCCTCTCTGAGTGCACAAGGACCCCCAGGTCCCTCTGCACCGTAGCATGCTGCAGCTTTTCGTCCTTTAGATAGTAATCCCTCCTACTATTATTCCCGACAAAGTGGATAACCTCACACTTGCTCTCAGAGAGAAAAGAATTTTTCGTCATCTCCATCTTAAATGGGTGACCCCCTTATTTTTTAAACAATGTCCCCCCGACCCCCAGTTCTAGATTCCCCCACAAGAGGAATCATCCCCTCCACATCCACCCTGTCAATACCCCTCATGGGGGGGGAGGGGAGAGAGGGCAAAGGGTGGGGGGGTTTCTCCAGGTGGCAAACAGGATGGGCACTCATCGCTGCGGACCAAGAAGTGGGAGAGAGCTGGATCAAAGACCCTCAGCCCTTCGATTCGGCCGATCTCGCGCAACCAGATTGGCTCCCACACATGGAGGGTACGGTCAGAGGAATGTAGGAGCAGAGCTAGGCCATTCGGTCCATCAAGCCTGCCTGCCATGTGACTAGCTCTTCAGCTGATCTATCTTGACACCATTTCCCACACCATCCCCCTAACCCCTACCATTAGCATCTGGGAAGCTATCGATCTCAGTGACGGAGCCTCCATGGCCCTCCAGGGCAGAGATTTCAGAAGATTTACCACCCTTCAAGTAAAGAAATCCCTGCCCTTCTCACTCCAAAATGTCTGAGCTCTTGCCCACAGACTGTCCTGCCTGGTTCTTCAACCAACCCCCACAGTCAGGGAGAAAGCTCACTCCTCCACCTACCAAGTCGAACCCTGGAGGAATTCTGTATATCTGAATGAGATCACCTCTCATTCTTCAAAAGAATCCAGACCCAATCTCCCCTCGGAGGACGATCCCACCATCCCAGGAATCAGTCTGGTGACCCTCCGCTGCACTCTCTCCGTGGTAACGGGGTTTCCTCCGGGTGCTCCGGTTTCCTCCCACCGTCTGAGAGTCATGCTGGTTAGGTGCATTGACCCAGACAGGCGCCAGAGTGTGGCGACTAGGGAATTTCACAGTAACTTCATTGCAGTGTTAATGTAAGCCTTACTTGTGACTAATTAAACTTTTCAACTAAAGTGTACACCAAGTTGCGGTCTCCCCAAGGCCCTGTACAACAAAGCAAGACAGCTTCAGTTGTGTACTCCAATCCTCTCGAGATGAAGGCTACTGTACCACTTGTCTCAAGGCATCTAAGCATGGCTGGCAACACACAGCGTTATGAGCACTATGTGAGCCGGTGTTGACTACGTCTCATTAACATCGAGCTTACATAAATCTTCGTTTCTCAGAAGGAGATTATGGTGATGATTTTATCACACAGATTACAAATCAATGCAGCAGGTTTGTAGGAGATATGAGAGAGTCGGGGGAGGGTTGCGGGGAGCCAGGTTATGGTCTGCACATGGCACCCCCCCCCACCACTCCCAATCCACAGCAATGGGGTTGACCCTTAACCCCCCTGTGAAAGGGGCTGGACAGGCCCCCCCGGTCCAGTATATTTGCCCGCAACACCCACATCCCAGGAAAGATTAAAGGAATTGTTTTGGTAACATAAAAATATACTTTCATTCCTGGCATGTATGAATATATCTACGATAGTTCATTTCAAACATCCGCAAAAATTCATTTTATTTAGTGGAAGAAGCAGGAGGGTATTTATTGTGAGTTGCCGAGCTCCTTCTGCTGAATTTGTTTAGTGATGATAAGCGGTGAGAGAGGATTGATAAGTGATCCATCGGTTCTTTAGCCTTGCTTAAATATTCAGCGGAGTATTAAATATTTGAGAGCCAATGGCATATGTGGTGTGTGTGTGTGTGTGTGTGTGTGTGTGTTGGTGTGTGTGTTTGTGTGTGTGTGTGTTTGTGTGTGTGTGTGTTGGTGTGTGTGTGTTGGTGTGTGTTAGTGTGTGTGTGTTGGTGTGTGTGTGTTTGTGTGTGTGTGTGTGTGTGTGTTGGTGTGTGTGTGTTGGTGTGTGTTAGTGTGTGTGTGTTGGTGTGTGTGTGTTTGTGTGTGTTGGTGTGTGTGTGTGTGTTAGTGTGTGTGTGTTTGTGTGTGTGTTGGTGTCTGTGTGTGTGTTGGTGTCTGTGTGTGTGCGCGTTGGGGTGTGTGTGTGTTGGTGTGTGTGTGTGTTGGTGTGTGTGTTTGTGTGTGTGTGTTGGTGTGTGTTAGTGTGTGTGTGTTTGTGTGTGTGTGTGTTAGTGTGTGTGTGTTTGTGTGTGTGTGTGTGTGTGTGTTGGTGTGTGTGTGTGTGTGTGTGTGTGTGTTGGTGTGTGTGTTAGTGTGTGTGTGTTGGTGTGTGTGTGTTTGTGTGTGTTGGTGTGTGTGTGTGTGTTAGTGTGTGTGTGTTTGTGTGTGTGTTGGTGTCTGTGTGTGTGTTGGTGTCTGTGTGTGTGCGCGTTGGGGTGTGTGTGTGTTGGTGTGTGTGTGTGTGTTGGTGTGTGTGTTTGTGTGTGTGTGTTGGTATGTGTTGGTGTGTGTGTTTGTGTGTGTTGGTGTGTGTGTGTTGGTGTCTGTGTGTGTGTTGGGGTGTGTGTGTGTTTGTGTGTGTTGGTGTGTGTGTGTGTTGGTGTGTGTGTTTGTGTGTCACGGCACCAGGCACCTGAGTTCAATTCCGGCCTCGGGCAACTGTGTGGAATTTGTATGTTCTCCCCATGTCTGCGTGTGTTTCCTCCGGGTGCTCCGGTTTCCTCCCGCAGTCCAAAGATGTGTAGGGTTAGGGAGATTGTCCATGCTAAGTTGTCCCTTAGCATCCAAAGATGTGCAGGGTAGGGGGATTGGCCATGGTAAATTGTTCCTTAGTGACCAAAGACATGCAGGTTAGGGGATTTAAGTGTTTGAGGTTATGGACATAGGCCAGGGGTGGACCTGGGTAAGATTCTTTGTCAGAGAGTCGGTGCAGACCCGATGGGCTGAATGGCCTAATTCTGCATGGTAGGGATTCTATGGTTCTATGATGTATATAAGAAACTGCAAAAATATATAGATGGATTTGTAGAGTTGCATAGGACTAGAAATGGCTTACTAGATTGATTGAAATATGGTGAGCGATGGTTAGATAAGAGAATAAAAGAAATATGAACATTGAGATCACCTTTTTCTCAACTACGAGATGTCTCAGAGAGTTTTACAGCCGGTTAGGGTACTTTTCTGAAGTGCGGTCATTGTAATGCAGAAAGCACGTCAGCCGATCTGCACACACAAATATCCCACAAACAGCAATGCCGCGCTGGATAAAAGATATGTCTCGTCGAAGCTTTTCATCTCGTACTCATCAGAAAGTGTGGCAAGAAGGTCCCATGCAAGGGGCACGCCATGTGATAATGGGCCAGCCAATTGGTGATGTGGATCGAGGGATTAACATGGGCACCGGGGGATAACCCCCCTCCCCTCCCTCAGTCCCCTTCAAAAAGCACCATGGGTTTGTTTACAGTAGCCCAGTGGAGCCTTGGTTTAAAGTCCCATCTGATAGGTGGTGCCTCTGGCAGTGCAGCACTACCCTCAGGACTGCACTGGGATGCTGGCCCTGAGAGAGTGTGTGCAGTGCTCAAATAATAAAGCACCAATTAACAACATGAAATAACACAATGCACGTCAGGCCCTCCATTCCTCCTCTGCATAACTCAGGGATCACATGGCCACATTTCGCAATGCCGTTGTGTCGACAAATATTACAAGGACAAAAGCAGCCAACATTGCATTAACAGAACCACGATACCCGCAGGCTACAACTCACCCAAAGTTCTTAATTGCAGTCCTTCATCATAAACAAAGTCGCTCATTGTGGCTGGCACTGCTGCCTCACAGCGCCAGGGACCCAGGTTCAATTCCAGTCTTGCGTGACTGTCTGTGTGGAGCATGCACATTCTCCCTGTGTGAGTTTCCTCCGGCTACTCCGGTTTTCTCCCACACTGCAAAGATGTGAAGATTAGGCGGATTGGCCATGCTAAATTGCCCCTTAGTGTCCAAAGATGTGCAAGTCAGGTGGATTGGCTGTGCTGAATTGACCCTTAGTGACCAAAAGTGTGCTGATTAGGTGAATTGGCCATGCTAAATTGCCCCTTAGTGTCCAAAGGTGTGCAGGTTAGGTGGATTGGCCATGCTAAATTGCCCCTTAGTGTCCAAAGATGTGCAGGTTAGGTGGATTGGCCGTGCTGAATTGCCCCTTAGTGTCCAAAGATGTGCAGGTTAGGTGGATTGGCCGTGCTGAATTGCCCCTTAGTGTCCAAAGATGTGTAGGTAGGTGGATTGGCCGTGCTAAATTGCCCCTTAGTGTCCAAAGATGTGCAGGTAGGTGGATTGGCCGTGCTAAATTGCCCCTTAGTGTCCAAAGATGTGCAGGTAGGTGGATTGGCCGTGCTAAATTGCCCCTTAGTGTCCAAAGATGTGTAGGTAGGTGGATAGGCCGTGCTAAATTGCCCCTTAGTGTCCAAAGATGTGCAGGTTAGGTGGATTGGCCGTGCTGAATTGCCCCTTAGTGTCCAAAGATGTGCAGGTTAGGTGGATTGTGTGACCACATCTAGAGAACTGAGTACAGTTTTGGTCCCCTTATTTGAAGAAGGACATAAATGCATTTGAGGCAGTTCAGAGAGGGCTGATTGATTCCAGGGATGTGTAGGTTATGGGGATTAGCAAGGTTATACATGGGGCTGCGGGGATAGGGTCGGCGCAGACTCAATTGGCCGAATGCCTTCCTTCTGCACAGTAGGGATTCTATTCAAAGAAGGACTTGTCTTATGAAGAGAGATTGAGCAGTTTAGGCCTCTACTCACTGGAGCTTAGAAGAATGAGGGGAGATCTAATTGAGGTGTATGAGATAGGGTAGAATAGAATCCCTACAGCACAGAAGAAGGTCATTCGGCCCGTTGAACCTGTACCAACAACAATCCCCACCCAGCCCCTATCCCTGTAACACCCTATATTACCCTGCTAATTCCCCCTAACCTGCACATCTTGGGACACTGAGGGACAATTTGGCATGGCTAATCCACGGAACCTGCACACCTTTGGACTGTGGGAGAGAACTGGAGACCTGGAAGTAACCCACACACACGAGGAGAATGTGTAAACTCGCCACAGTCAGCCAAGGCTGGAATTGAACCCAGGTCCCTGGTGCTGTGAGGCAGCAGAGCTAACGGCTGTGCTATCATGTCGCCCACTAAATGGGACTGACATGGTCGATGTAGAGTGGGCTTTTTTCCTTGTTGGACATTCTAGAATGAGAGGTTATAGTTTTAGGCTAAGGACTATTTAAGTGAAGGAGTGGCAGATCACCCCCGTCCCTCCTTGCCAGGTCTGAGTCTACATGTGACTCCCGTCGCACTGCCAGCAAGGCTGCCATCAGAAGCAGCGACTCCATTTCCCCGCAGACACAGAGGAATTTCTGGTTTTTGGATAGTTACTCAGGGTTAAAAGGCAACAAAGGAATTTACGGCTGCTATTTGACTGTGTAAGGATTCATGTTAGGAAGGAGATTTCTTTTCTAAAATTTCTGTAACGCGACACTCACACAGAAATAGAAGGATTGGAGTGGTGACTTTCACTCCAGTTAGAATCATAAAATCCTATCGTACAGAAGGAGGCCCACCGTGTCTGAACTAACCACAATCCCACCCAGGTCCTATCCCCACAACCCCATACATTTGCCCTAGCTAATCTCCAATCCACCTAACCCGCACATCTTTGGACTGTGGGAGGAAACCAGAGCACCCGGAGGAAACTCAGACAGACACAGATACTTTTGAATGGACCTACCTCGCATTAAGCTGATCCTTCTCCACACCCTAGCTATGTTTGTAATACTACATTCTGCACGCTCTTATTTCCTTCTCTATGAATGGTATGCTTTGTCCGTATAGCGCACAAGAAACAATATTTTTCACCGTATGCTTGACAATAATAAATCAACTCAATTCAAAGGGAGAATATGCAAACTCCACACAGACAGGGACCCAAGACTGGAATCAAGCCAGGTTCCTGGTGCTGTGAGGCAGCAGTGCTAACCACTGTGCCCCCGTGCCGCCCCAGCTGGTGACAAATAAGTTCTGGAGTGGGTTGTGCGGGGGAGGAATTTTGTTTTTTGTTTTTGTTCAATGTGTAGATTTGCTCAGGGATCTGGAGGACATCACCAAGCGCAGTCAGGGACAGGAAGATTGGAGGTAATGGATTTTGGAAATAAGGGTCTGATCACCGTGCTCCGGGAACGACTGAAGGAGAAAGTGACACTGAACACAAGAATAGGGAGCAGGAAAGTCCAATGCTCAGATAAGTTTGAGACAGGGACTGAGTGAGGCAGTAAAATGCAGCGAGTCGTTTAAAAGTCAGCGGGAATGGAAAATCCCACCGATGTGAGGTGCTGGAAAATTCTACCCATCACCAGCAATGGTGCCAAGATTCAACAATGGCAACAAATCAACCAACAAAACCTTCTCTTGCTTCTCCCTTCGCTCTCCGTTTCTGTTTTCTTCCCCTCTCTCCATCCAATCTCTTTTTCCCTCCCTTTATTTCTCTTTCTGTAGATGATCTAAGTCTGATTCACTCCTTTTTTTGCCATCGGGGATGATTTTCCTGTCCCGCCTGCTGTGGGAATCGTAGTGGGCGGGACACGGACCATGCACAGTGACGTTGACCTCGGATGGGATTTTCCCATTTTGGGGCGAGCGTGGCTGGAATATCCCATCCATAGTGTCAGACAGATCTACAAGGCCCTTCGACCCATCGCATCTGTGCCAGTCAAGGACAAACCACCTTTCTATTCTAATCCTATTTTCCAGCACTTGGCCCACATCTCAATCATGTGCTCCCCCCCTCAGTCTCCTCTGTTCCAAGGAAAACCACCCCAGTCTATCCGATTTCCCTTCATAAACAAAATCTCCAATCCAGGCAACATCCTGGTAAATCTCCTCTGCACTCTTTCCAGTGCGACCACATCTCATTGATAATGTGGATTTCAGAACTGCACGCACACTCCAGCTGCGATCTGATCAATGTTTAATATAGTTCGTGCATAACCTTATTCTCTTAAACTCTATGCCTCAGCTAATGAAGGCAGGTGCCTTCTTAACCACTTCATCCAATGTCCTGCTACCTTAAGGGACCAATGTCCACGACACCAAGGTCCCTCTGATCCTCTCCTGTGGTCTCCTCCATATCGAAGAGACGGAGCATAGATTGGGTGATCGCTTTGCACAGCACCTTCAGTCTGTGCACAATCAGGACCCTGACCTTCCGGTTGCTTGCCATTTTAACACACGATCCTGCACCCATGTCTATCCTTGGCTCTGCTGCAATGTTCCTGTGAAGCTCAACACAAACTGTTGTTTGTGTTGAACAGCATCTCATCTTCCGATTCGGTGCTTTACAGCTTTCCAGTCTCAATATCGAATTCAATAACTTCAGATGATTAGCTCTACCCCACCTCGACCTCATATGCTTTAATTTTATTTATTTTTACCTGTTCTCTAACTTTAAGTTCTTTATTATCTTTCTTTATCTTGCTTCCCCCACACTCTTTCCCCATATTTTATCTCCCATTTCCTCACATCTTAGGCAGAGACTCTCATAACATTTAAAAGCAGCACGGTAGCACAGTAGTTTGCAGCTCCAGGGACCTGGGTTCGATTCCTGGCTCGGTTCACTGTCTGTGTGGCGTTTGCACATTCTCCTCGTGTCTGCGTGGGTTTCCTCCGGATACTCCAGTTTCCTCCCACAGTCCAAAGATGTGCAGGTTAGCTTGATTGGCCATGCTAAAATTACCCCTTAGTGCCCTGGGATGTGCAGGCTAGTGGGATTAGTGGGTAAATGTATGGGGATAGGGCCTGGGTGGGATTATGGTCGGTGCAGGCTCAATGGGCTGAAGGGCCTGTTTCTGCACTGTAGGGTTCTATGTTCTTATCTATCCTCCTCCTTTGCTTTCCTTTTTTCTCAATTTTACCTCTGCCCTACCCGAGGCACCCCCCACCCTCCTCCCACATCTTCATCTGTCACAGTTTACCCTCTGATTTCAGTTTCTCTGCCGTTTAACCTTTCACACTCTTTATTCTCTCTATGGACTGCCATTCACAGCCCTCCCCCTTGTTTTTGTAGCTATCTTTCATTCCTTCCCCTGCAGTATAAATATCTCCCACTTTCCGTGCCTTTTTGCTTTGACAAAGGGTCATCGAAACATCAGCTCTTTTCTCTCTGCACAGATGCTGCCAGACCTGCTGAGAGTTTCCAGCATTTTGTCTTTTGGTTTCAGACTCCAGCATCCGCAGTAATTTGCTTTTATCCCTCTGATCCTCGGCGCTTTCCAGGATCCTGCCATTTATCATACATTCCCCTCATCTTGTTTGTCCTGCCCAAGTGCATCACCTCACACTTCTCCAGATTCAGTTCCATTTGCCACTGATCAGTCTATCTGACCAGCCCATCTATACCCTCCTGTAATCGAAGACTATCCTCTACACTATTTACCACCCCACCAAGTTTTGTATCATCTGCAAACTTACTGATCCACACTCCTTACACTCAAGTCTAAATAACTTACATAAACCCCAAACAGCAACACCCTATCCTTCTGTCTGACTGTATAGAGGGCATAGGCTCCTGTTGTCATCAGCTACCCCACTACCTCACCCCCTTTTACCAGTCCGCAGTCACGATGAGTTAGGGAGTAAATACTTACAGAGTGAGGATTGAGAGGGGAAAGGTTTAACTGTTGGGGCACTTGGCCAGATATCCCAGCGAGTGGAGAACATGCCCCTGTCTACATAAATGGGGACAAAGTGGGAATGGTCGAGAGCTTCATGTTTTTGGGCGCCCAGATCGCCAACAAACTGTCCTGGACCCCCCATGCCGATGCTATAGTTAAGAAAGCCCACCAATGTCTCTACTTCCTCGGAAGACTAAGGAAATTTGGCACGTCCACTACGACTCTCACCAACTTTTACAGATACACCATAGAAAGCATTCTTTCTGGTTGTATCACAGCTTGGTATGGTTCCTGCTCTGCCCAAGACTGCAAGAAACTACAAAGTGTTGCGAATGTAGCCCAATCCATCAGGCAAACCAGCCTCCCACCCATTGACTCTGTCCCCACTTCCCATTGCCTCGGAAAAACAGCCAGCATAATTAAGGACCCCACTCACCCCCAATTATTTTCAAGCTTCTTCCTTGGGGAAAAAGATACAAAAGTGTGAGAACATGTACTAACCAATTCAAGAACAGCTTCTTCCCTGCTGCCATCAGACATTCGGATGGACCTAACTCGCGCTAAGTTGATTTTTCTCTACACACTAGCTGTAACTGTAACACCACATTCTGCACAGTCTCATTTCCTTCTCTATGAACGATATGCTTTGTCTGTATAGTGTGCAAGAAACAATACTTTTCACTGCGTGCTAATAATAAATCAAATCAAATCAAATCAGTGTTACCCTCCTAGTGGGCAGGGAGTTGACCTATTTGAGTAACAGGCCTTTATTTAATTAGTCTACAACAGGCACAGTTACAGAGCCCTGGGAAATGCCCAGTGTTACCATGCTTCAGGAATGCTCCAATTTTACCCATTCTGAACCTCACCCATACATCCGGCCACCAGCAAAGCTGGTCCACCCTCAACTACACTGTATTCCAAACTGAAGCTGAGCGTGCTGACATGGAAATGGTCACCCTCGTCGGGAGCAGAAAGGGAAGTCGTGTTGCAAGGACTGGGTTCGAAGATACTATGAACTTCAAACATAGGAATTTGGGGAAATTTCTTTTTAAAAAGTGGTTAGTGCTGCTGCCTCACAGCGTCAAGGTTCGATTCTGGCCTCGGGTGGCTATGTATGTGGGGAGTGGGCACATTCTCCCCATGTCTGCATGGGTTTCCTCCGGGTGCTCCAGTTTCCTCCCACACTCCAAAAATGTGCAAGTTATGTTGAGTTGCCCCTTAGTGTCCAAAGATGTGAAGGTCAGCAGGATTAGCTATGAAAAATGTGTGCGGTGGGGAGAGGGCCTGGGTAAGATACTCTGTCAGAGGGCTGGTGCAGGCTCAATGGGTCGAACAGCCTCTTATGCATTGTAAGGTTTCTATGATTGTGTGATTGTCCACCCTAGCAACCTTGCCTGCTGGAGTCGACAGAGGGCATGACGTAGCTTCGTGCGTACATTGCTAATCAGGCTGACTATCTCCACATGCACATTCCGGGAAATGAGGCTCCGCTATCGAAAGAGGCAGGATAAAGATGAACACTCTCAGCCCAGGGGACTATACCTGCTCAGGGCTGTTCCTGCTCCACTGCGGTTAGACAGCAGCAACCCAGATTCAGCACATCGCCCATCCCGTCAAGCTGAATGGCTTTGTGACATTGGCAATTGTGTTCCGCGACAAACAATCAGGAGAAAACACTTTGACATATCGCAACCAGTTCATACCCTTCAACAGTGCAGCACTCCCTCAGTACTGACCCTCTGACAGTGCGGCACTCCCTCAGTACTGACCCTCTGACAGTGCGGCACTCCCTCAGTACTGACCCTCTGACAGTGCAGCGCTCTTTCAGCACTGACCCTCTGACAGTGCAGCACTCCCTCAGTACTGACCCTCTGACAGTGCAGCACTCCCTCAGTACTGACCCTCTGACAGTGCGGCACTCCCTCAGTACTGACCCTCTGACAGTGCGGCACTCCCTCAGTGCTGACCCTCTGACAGTGCAGCACTCCCTCAGTACTGACCCTCTGACAGTGCAGCACTCCCTCAGTACTGACCCTCTGACAGTGCGGCACTCCCTCAGTGCTGACCCTCTGACAGTGCAGCACTCCCTCAGTACTGACCCTCTGACAGTGCAGCACTCCCTCAGTACTGACCCTCTGACAGTGCAGCACTCCCTCAGCACTGACCCTCTGACAGTGCTGCACTCCCTCAGTACTGACCCTCTGACAGTGCGGCACTCCCTCAGCACTGACCCTCTGACAGTGCGGCACTCCCTCAGTACTGACCCTCTGACAGTGCGGCACTCCCTCAGCACTGACCCTCTGACAGTGCGGCACTCCCTCAGTACTGACCCTGTGACAGTGCGGCACTGCCTCAGTACTGACCCTGTGACAGTGCAGCACTCCCTCAGTACTGATCCCTGAAAGCCTGCATTGCTCTCATTTCCCCATTCTGTTTCCCCGTCCCTGTCCACCCCCCTCCCCTGACCAGGACTCGAGCCTGGAATGCTGAGCTGCCTGTGTTTGCATCCACGGCAAATGAAATGCAGCAGAGCTCACGGTTGAATGCCCCGGAAAATTGATTTCTCCACCAGCTCAGAGACAAACTCTGCTGCACGCAGGTGGGAAATCTGCGGAGCGGTGCAAAACCGGCTGAACGTGTCCATCGTGGCAGTGCAGAGTGGGCAATAGTGCTGTTTTCAAGCTCTGTGTATCTCTGACTTTAACCTATCCATTTACATGGTGCCCTTGGGGATGGCAGGTCTATCCTCCAAGGCAAGCTGACCTTTCCCTTGTATGCAATAATATAATACAGTATATAAGTAGGTAAGCTTCTTTAAGTTCATTTATTCGTCACAAGTAGGCTTACAATTACACTGCAATGAAGTTACTGTGAAAATCCCCAGTCCAGCTTCTGTTCAGGTACACTGAGGGTTAATTTAGCACGGCCAACACACTTAACCAGCACGTCTTTTGGACTGTGGGAGGAAACCAGAGCACCTGGAGGAAACTCACGCAGACACGGGGAGAATGTGCAAACTCCACACAGAAAGTGACCCGAACCGGGAATCGAACCCAGGTCCTCGGTGCTGTGAGTCGGCAGCGCTAACTATTGTGTCACCGCGCCACCCCATATACATAATATATAATGTCATGTCATGTGTATTTAATATGTACAGTTTATAGTATATAATATTATATATATCATATATAAGGTGTTACGGTGGCACAGTGGTTAGCATCGCAGTCTCACAGTGCAGAGACCTGGGTTCGATTCTTGGTTTGAGTTACTGTCTGTGCGGAGTCTGCATGTTCTCCCTGTATCTGTGTGCATTTCCTCCGGGTGCTCCGGTTTCCTCCCACATTCCCAAAGCCGTGCTGGTTAGGTGTATTAGTTACGCTAAATTCTCCCTCAGCATACCCAAACAGGCGCTGGAGTGTGGCGACTAGGGGTTTTTCTCAGTAACTTCATTGCAGTATTAATGCAATCCTGGTTATGCTACTAATAACTAAACTTCATGATATATAATCCATGCCGTGTATACGCAGCGTGAAAGCCAGGCTGTGTCTGACCTGGGAGTAAATCCCTTCTGTGGACACAATGCTGGGAAAATGGTTACTGCTTGTTTGAGGAACACAATTTTATCATAGAGATTATTTCAGTGCAGGATAAGGCTGTTCAACCCGTCCTTGTCTGTGCCATTTCACTCAGTGCCATTTCCCTCGCCTTCTCCTCATAACCCTGCGCAATCCTCCTTCTTCCACACAGTCTAATTCCCTCTTGAATGTCTCAATTAAACTCCCAGGTCCTGGATTCCAAACCCCAAACACTCGTTGTGTGAAAAGGCTTCTCCAAGCGTTGGCATTTGATCTTCCAACTGATCACCTCTAATCTGTGTCCCCTCGTTCTCCATCCTTCCACCAATGTGAATAGTTTCACCCTGTCTACTCTGTCCAGACCCCTCCTGTTTCTGAGTGCCTCTATCCGATCTCCTCACCCTCACACGGGTTGGGTTGGAGGTGAGGACGGGTGGTTAAGTGTCCCCGAACCCCTTTCTCAATGGACTTCCTCCAGTCTGCATCCAACCAAATGTGTCCTAACGCACATTAATCTTTCTCTTCAGTGTAACCGCAAGGCTGCACTCTGCACCCTCTCCTTTCCTTCTCCTCTGTGTACTCTATGAATGGTATACATAGCATGCAAAGAAGAATACTTTTCACCGTATCCCAATACATGTGACAATAATGAATGAATTAATCAATCAGTGCTCACACAGAATCTGATGGAGGCCATTTGGCCCATCATGCTATCTCTTTTAAAGCACTATCCAATTAGGACTATCTGCCTCCCTTTCCCCACTAAACAAAATGAAATCTGCTCCAGGTATTGATGATAGTATGGCTTCTGCCGCAGGGGTTGGTGGAAGCAGGCTTAGCCACAACTTTCCAGAGGGCAAAGCAGGTCAGAGGGAGAATTCCCCAGGGTGGGGGCGGAGGTGTTGGGATGGGAGGGCTGGGGACGGAGGAGGGGGAATGGGGATAATTCTGTCATCATGCTATCCTGGGCAAGATGGGCTGAACTGCCTCCTTCTCACAGATTCTCAGAACGATCCATTTATACTTCGTGGGCCCATGGTCGCTACCGTCTAGAAGGACAAGGGCAAGAGGTACCACCCGGAGGTTCCCTTCCAAGTCATTCCCACAGTCCAAAGATGTGCAGGTTAGGTGGATTGGCCATGTTAAATTGCCCCTTAGTGCCAGGGGGACTAGCTAGGGTAATGCATGGGGTTATGGGGGGCCTGGGTGGGATTGAGTTCGGGGCAGACTCGATGGGCTGAATGACCTCCTTCTGTGCTATAGATTCTATGATTGTAGGATCCTGACTTGGAAATTTATCAGGCGTTCCTTCATTGTCGCTGGACCAATATGTTGGAATTCCTTCCCTAATAGCACTGTCGGTGTACCCACACCTCAGGGACTGCAGCAGCTTCAAGAAGGCAGCTCATCTCTACCTTCCCAAGGAGCCGTTAGGGATTGGTAATAAACGCTGGTCTAACCAGCAATGCCCACATATCAGACACGGCCTTTTATATATGCAAAGAGTTACCCATTGAGTCACAATCCTTGTCCCCTTCTCTCCATGGAATCATACAGCCTATATGATGGCACAGTGGTTAGCGCTGCTGCTTCACAGCACCAGGGACCTGGGTTCGATCCCCGGCTCGGGTCACTGTCTGTGCGGAGTTTGCACATTCTCCCCATGTCTGCGTGGGTTTCCTCCAGGTGCTCCAGTTTCCTCCCGCAGTCGAAAAGATATGTGGGGTAGGTGAATTGGACATGCTAAATTGCCCCTTAGTGTCAGGGGGACTAGCGAGGGGGGGGATTGCTAGGCTAAATACATGGGGACAGGGGCTGGGTGGGATTGTGGTCGGTGCAGACTCGATGGGCTGAGTGGCCTCCTTCTGCAGTGTAGGATTCTATCCCATGTTCCTTATGAGATCGACAATCCTTGGGTGATTACACATGCAGGAACTGGTGAGAAACACTAAGGGTTTGCCCACTCGCAGTTGCCAGTCCATGGAGTGTTAAATGAAGGGTTAATTGCTCCCTGGGCACTTGGTTTCTAAACTCCAGCCACTCCCTCCCTCTGCTGTCACCCTCTCCCGTTCAATTCACTAACACCCCCCACCCCCTCCCCCAAACTCTCTCCCTGCGTAGCCTGGGGTCCCGGACACTGGGTTGAGAATCCCTGAGTCCTTTCTATCCATCCCCCTCCCCAGGCTGGTGCCTGAAGGGTTAATGTAGACAGCCAGGCCATTTGTCATTCGCATCGCGTCGCCAGTCCTGGGCGCATTGAGCAGCAGAAAGGCAGTTTAGCGCTGATGGATATATACACTTGTCTCTTAATCTCCGGAGTCCCTGATCAATACGCTATTTCCCATTGTTGGCAGAGAATTCGATCCCCTGCTGGAATTAGGTTCCTCGCCTTAATCTAAGCGGAAGCCAGCACAGTTTACAGTGAGAGGCTGAATGTGTGAGGGAGGGAGAGAGAGAGAGAGGGAGGGAGAGAGAGAGAGAGATGAAGTGAGAGAGAGTGAGTGTGTGTGTGTGTGTGAAAGAGAGAGAGGGGGAGGGAGTGAGAGAGAGAGTGGGAGTAAGAGAGAGAGAGACTGAGGGAGAGAGAGAGTGAGAGGGAGGAGAGAGAGTGAGTGTGTGTGTGTGTGTGTGTGTGTGAAGGAGAGAGAGGGAGGAGGGAATGAGAGGGAGAGTGAGTGAGAGAGAGAAAGAGTGAGTGAGAGAGAGAGAGAGACTGAGGGAGAGAGAGAGTGAGAGGGAGGAGAGAGAGTGAGTGTGTGTGTGTGAAGGAGAGAGAGGGAGGAGGGAATGAGAGGGAGAGTGAGTGAGAGGGAGAAAGAGTGAGTGAGAGAGAGAGAGAGACTGAGGGAGAGAGAGTGTGTGTGTGTGTAGAAGAGAGGGGGGAGGGAGTGAGAGAGTGAGTGAGAGAGAGGAAGAGTGAGAGAGAGAGTGGGAGTGAGAAGGAGAGAGAGAGAGACTGAGGGAGAGAGTGAGAGAGAGAGTGAGAGAGAGAGGAGGTGAGAGAGATAGCGATTGTGAGAGAGTCAAGGAGAGAGAGAGTGGGTGAGGGAGAGGAAGGGAGTTAGAGAGTAGGAGACGGCGTGGGTAAGAAAGAGAGTGGGAGCGAGAGGCTGAAAGAAAGAGAGTGAGAGAGTGGGAGAGAATATGAAAGAGAGAGGGAAGGAGAGAGACTGAGAGAGAGAGGGTGGGAGAGCGAGAGTGAGGGAGAGAGAGAGTGAGAGAAAGAGAGACTGAGAGGGTGTGAGAGAGTGGGAGGGAGAGAGAAAGAATAGGAGGGAAGGAGACAGTGAGAGAGAAAGCATGGGAGAGAGGGAGGGAGGGAGAGGGATGGAGGGGGAGAGAGTGGGGAGTGTGAGAGAGAGAGTGGAAGGGTAGGTGCAGAGCAATGGGGTGGAGAGAGAAGAATCAATGTGAGAGAAAGAGATGATAGAGAATGAGAGTGTAACTCAAGGTGGCAGAGACTGAGAGAAAGAATTGAGGTGAGAGGGGAGAAGAGGAAGGGGAGAGGGGAAAAGGGAGAGAGAGCAGAAATAGAGGAGGCAGTGAAAACGAGAGGAATAGTAAGGGATAGAGAGAGTAGGTAGGTCGAATATAAAGTGAGATGAAAGGAAGAGAAAATGTGTGAAAGAGTTACTGGAAAGGAGAGAGAAGAGGAAATGGAAGTGAGAAAAAGAGAGGAGAGCGAGCGCACAAAAGGACAGATTGAGGATAGGGTGAATGAGCAGAGAAAAAGAGGAAAAAATGTGGGAGGGAGCGGGACTCGAGATCAACAGAGAGATAGAGTGATAGAAATTGATGGATGGATTGATATAAATAACTAAGTGGAGGAGTGAACAGAAAGAGAAGATTGTGGAAATGAAGACAACTGGAGATAAATGGAGTGAAGAAAGGAAAGAAAATGAATTGGAGAGAGAGAAAGAGAAAGCAGAGAGAGATAGCGAGAAATAGAGGACGCAGACGGTGGGGGGGGAGCGGGTTGCTGGAGGGGCAAATGACATATAGAATGGCATCCCAGAGTGAGAAAGGAGTGAATGAATATGAAAGAGAGAGTCCAGTGGAGAGAAAAAAAAGCACTAGAGAAATAAAAGGTGACAAAATGGAAAGACTAACTCAGAGAGAAAGAGAGAGAACAGAAGAGGATGAACGGAGAGATATAAATCACAGGCATGGGAAGAAAGAGACAGAACGAGAAAGTGAGAGGGAGAGATGAATAAGTGTCTATCCCCCTGTGCCCGCTCCATACAAATGAGCAATCAGGTCGGTCCCACAAGCTTCACTAACTGCTAACATTCCAGGAATAGACTAGAAACCGGGTAAGAGGTTCATTCAGAGCCTCAAGGGCTAACAGAGCAAGTGTACAACACATTTCATTTCTTTACTAAGTGCTGGAGAGAGAGATAGAGACGAGACGTGGGGAACTGGACAGGCAGCTATCTATCTATCATCTATCCATCCATCCATCTATCTACCTATCTATCTTTCTATCCATCTATTTATCTATCTATCATCTACCTATCTATCATCTATCTATTTATCTATCTATCTATCTATCTATCTATCCATCCATCTACCTATCTGTCTATTTATCTATCTATTTATCTATCTATCTATCATCTACCTATCTATTTATCTATTTATCTATCTATCTATCTATCATCTATCTATCCATCCATCCACCTAGCTAGCTTTCTATCTATGTCTATCTATCTACAAACCTATTTATCTATAAATCTATCTATAAATCTATCTATGTCTATCTATCATCCATCCATCCATCTATCTATTTCTCTATCTATGAATATCTATTTATCTGTATCTATTTATTTGTATCTATGTCTGTCTATCTATCTCTCCCTATCTATCTCTCTATCTATCTATCTCTCTATCTCTATTTATCTGTATCTATTTATTTGTATTTATCGATCTACCTATCCTTCTATCTACCTATGTTTAACTGTCTATCTATCTACCTACCTAGCTATCTCTGTATATGTATCTATCTATCTATCTTTCTGTCTATCTATCTAGCTAGCTACCTAGCTATCTGTATCTATCTATCTATCGATCTTTTTGATTGTTTATTTGCCCAATTTGTCTTTCTCCATCCAGTTGCCACTTTCTATCCCTCCCTCCCTCTGTCTCTCTCTCTCTCTCCAGTTATCACTCTCGGTCTGTGTGTTTCGATGGGGTCATGTTAAAGCACCTTACCTTGTCTCTGTGATGTTCGGCAGTTTGGCTGCGCCGTGTGTTCGCGTTTTCAGCAACTTGTCTGTTTCGCCCTTTCTTGCTGCCGAGGTTGGAGACAGTTTGCGGGCTTGGGGGGTGGGGGGGGGGGGAGAGAGGAGAGGCGGGGTGCTGGGGACAGTCAGAATGAGAAACTGGGGAAAGAACCGGAGAGCGGGAGTGGGAAGAGGGGAGTGTAAAACAAAACAAGAAAAGAGAGCAAGAAAGAGCGCTAAATGGGGAGAGTCGGCGAATGAGAGAGGGATGGAGAAAGTGAGAGCAAGAGAGAAAGAAAGTGACAGATATTGAAAGTATAAAGGAAGAGATGGTCGAATCTGAAACTTGTGGAGCGCAGGAGAGAGAGATAGAATGAGATTCTGATAGCGAGAGATAGAATGAAACACTGATAGAAAGATGGGGATAGATAGAATGAAACACTGATAGAGAGAGGGGGATAGATAGAATGAAACACTGATAGAGGGAGGGGTTAGATAGAATGAAGCACTGATAGAGAGAGGGGGATAGATAGAATGAAGCACTGATAGAGAGAGGGGGATAGATAGAATGAAGCACTGATAGAGAGAGGGGGATAGAATGAAACACTGATAGAGAGAGGGGTATAGAATGAAACACTGATAGATTGAGAGATAGAGTGAGGCACTGATAGAAGGGAGAGGTAGAATGAGACACTGATAAAAGGAAAGATAGAATGAAACACTGATAGAGAGAATGAAACACTGATAGAGTGAGAGATAGAGTGAGACACTGATAGAGAAAGGGAAAGATGGAATGAGACACTGATAGGAAGGGAGAAGCAGAGACAGAAAGTGAGAGAATGGGACACTAATAGAGAGAAGAGATAGAATAAGACACTAACAGATAGAAAGAGAGGGAGAGATAGGTTGGGACACTGACAAAGAGAGAAAAAAAGGAGAGATAGAATGGGATATTGACAGAAAGAGTGAGGAAGAGATAGATTTGGGAACCGATAGAGAGAAAGATAGAGGGAGAGATAAAATTCGGGAACTGATAGATATGACGGGCAGGGGGGAGAATGAGGAGCTGACCTAGAAAGAGAGAAAAAGAAAAGGGGGAGGGTGGGAAGAGAAAAAGCAGAGAGGAAAAAAATACGAAAGTGGATCGAGAGAGAGAGAGATGCAGAACCAGAAACAGATATCGAGGGGAGTGGATAGAGGGAGAGGGGATAAGATCAGAAATTGACAAGAGAGAAAGAGAGAGAGAGATGGAATCAGAAACTGACAGAGAGAGAGAGATAGAATCAGAAATTGATAGAGAGATTGGGGAAGGGGTAGCAGAGTGAGAAATAGCCAGAGATGGGGGATGTAAGAGAGAATGAGAAATTGTCAGGGAGGTGGGGAGAGGGGGATAGAATTAGAAATTGTCAGAGATGAGGGAAGAGAGAGAGAGAGAGAATGAGAAATCGTTAGGTAAATTGGGGAGAGAAAGAGGAAGAATTATAAATTGTCAGTGAATGGGGAAAAGAGAGAGGGAGTGGGGTAGAGGAGAGAGGGAGGGAGGGAGAGAGGAGTGGGAGCCGGAGCGGACAGTGTGTAGTGTCCTGGGCTGGGGAGGCGGCGAGCAGAGAGAAATAAACTGCAGCCCTCCCGCCGCCGCCAACTATATGTACACACACACTGTTAACCGATCGATTCAATATAATTCCTCCCAAACTCGGAAAATAAAGTTCATAGTGGATCAAATTTGAAAACAGATGTCGAGACGCGATTCTAAATAAGATTCGATCCCTCGGAATAGAGTGTAGATAATATTTTGTTGAGCGGTTGATGAAAATGACTGATTTCATTTAGGGAGCTGTTGCAGAGTTGCTAGTTTAAAAGTTGCTCCACGCAGGACGCTTTGCTTCTGCACAAAGTGTGATAGATGGGGCAAGCAAGGCGCGCCTGCGCGCTCACCACACTCCAGCCAGCCAACTCCAAAATAAATTAGAAATTTTTTTCTCTCTCTCTTCCCAAAGAGGAATCGTTTTCTGCATTCGCTGCTGAAATAACAATTAAATATCGACCCGGTGCCGGCTCCGGAGGAGAGGGAACTGTGTGTGTGTGTGTGTGTGTGTGTGTGAGAGAGTCACAGAGAGAGGGAGAGGCAGTGTGTCATAGAGAGAGAGAGAGTCATAGAGAGAGGGGGAGAGAGAGAGTGTCAGAGACAGAGAGGGAGAGAGAGAGAATGTCATAGGGAGAGAGAGTGTCAGAGAGAGAGGGAGAGAGAATGTCAGAGAGAGAGAGGGAGAGAGAGAATGTCATAGGGAGAGAGAGAGTGTCAGAGAGAGAGAGGGAGAGTGTCAGAGAGGGAGAGAGAGTGTCATAGAGAGAGAGGGGGAGAGAGAGTGTCATAGAGAGAGGGAGAGAGAGAGTGTCAGAGAGAGAGAGGGAGAGAGAGAATGTCATAGGGAGAGAGAGAGTGTCAGAGAGAGAGGGAGAGAGAGTGTCAGAGAGGGAGAGAGAGTGTCATAGAGAGAGGGGGAGAGAGAGAGTGTCAGAGAGAGAGAGGGAGAGAGAGTGTCATAGGGAGAGAGGGAGAGAGAGAGTGTCAGAGAGGGAAAGAGAGTGTCATAGAGAGAGGGAGAGAGAGAGAGGGAGAGAGAGTGTCATAGAGACAGAGAGGGAGAGAGAGTGTCATAGGGAGAGAGGGAGAGAGAGAGTGTCAGAGAGGGAAAGAGAGTGTCATAGAGAGAGGGAGAGAGAGAGAGGGAGAGAGAGTGTCATAGAGACGGAGAGGGAGAGAGAGTGTCATAGGGAGAGAGGGAGAGAGAGAGTGTCAGAGAGGGAAAGAGAGTGTCATAGAGAGAGGGAGAGAGAGAGGGAGAGAGAGTGTCATAGGGAGAGAGGGAGAGAGTGAGTGTCAGAGAGAGAGGGAGAGAGAGTGTCATAGATAGAGGGAGAGAGACGGAGAGAGAGAGTGTCATAGAGAGAAAGGGAGAGAGAGTGTCAGAGAGAGAGGGAGAGAGAGTGTCATAAAGAGAGAGGGAGAGAGAGTGTCATAGAGAGAGGTAGAGAGAGTGTCATAGAGCGAGGGATAGAGAAAGTGTCAGACAGAGAAAGGGAGTCATAGAGGGAGAGGGAGAGAAAGAGTGTGTCACAGAGAGGGATAGAGAATGTGTCATAGAGAGGGAGAGAGAGAGTGTGTCATAGAGAGAAAGGGATAGAGAGAGAGTGTCATGGAGAGAGAGAGTGTCATGGAGAGAGAGTGTCATAGAGAGAGGGAGAGAGAGTGTCATGGAGAGAGGGAGAGAGGGTGTGTCATAGAGAGAGAGGGAGAGGCAGTGTGTCAGAGAGAGAGATAGAGAGAGTGTCAGAGAGAGAGGGAGAGAGAGTGTGTATTAGAGAGAGATAGAGAGAATGCCATAGAGAGAGGGATAGAGAGAGAGTGTCATAGAGAGGGAGAGAGAGAGTGTGTCATAGAGAGAGGAAGGGAGAGAGAGTCATAGAGAGAGGGAGAGAGAGTGTGTCATAGAGAGACAGAGTGTATGTGTCATAGAGAGAGGGAGAGAGAGTGTCATAGAGAGATGGAAAGAGAGAGTGTCATAGAGAGATGGATAGAGAGAGTGTCAGAGAGAGACAGTGTGTGTCATAAAGGGATAGAGACAGTGTTACTCCCCTCTGTCTATAACACTCTCTCTATCCCTCTCTCTATGACACACACTGTCTCTCTCTCTCTCTGACAGTCTCTCTATCCATCTCTCTATGACACTCTCTCTCCCTCTCTCTATGACACATACACTCTCTCTCTCTATGACACACTCTCTGTCCCTCTCTCTATGACACTCACTCTCCCTCTGTCTATGAGTGTCATAGAGAGAGGGAAAGAGAGAGTGTCATGGAGAGACAGTGTGTCATAGAGAGAGGGATAGAGAGACTGTCAGACAGAGAGAGGAGAGAGAGAGTGTGTGTCATAGAGAGAGAGAGTGTGTCATGGAGAGAGGGATAGAGAGAGTGTGTCATAGAGAGAGAGAGAGGGAAAGAGAGTGTGTCACAGAGAGAGGAAGAGAAAGAGTCATAGTGAGGGATAGAGAGAATGTCATAGAGAGAGAGAGAGTGTGTCATAGAGAGAGGGAAAGAGAGAGTATGTCATAGAGGAAGAGAGAGAGTGTGTCATAGAGAGAGAGATAAAGAGAGACTGTGTCATAGAGAGAGAGAGAGAGAGAGTGTCATAGACAGAGGGAGAAAGAGAGTGTGTCATAGAGAGAGAGAGTGTGTCATAGAGAGAGGGAAAGAGAGAGTGTGTCACAGAGAGAGGAAGAGAGAGAGAGAGTGTCATAGAAAGAGGGAGAGAGAGAGTGTCATCGAGAAAGAGGGAGAGAGAGAGTGTCATAGAGAGAGAGAGGGAGAGAGTGTGTCATAGAGGGAGAGAGGGAGAGAGTGTGTGATAGAGAGAGAGTGTGTCCTAGAGAGAGGGAGACAGAGAGTATCATAGAGAGAGGGGGAAAGAGAGAGTCAGGGAGTGTCAGAGGGAGAGAGAGAGAGAGTCAGAGCATGTCAGAGAGAAAGTGTCAGAGCGATAGTGTCACAGAGAGAGAGAAAATGTCAGGGAAAATGTCACAGAGAGAGAGAGGGAGGAGGGAGAGTTAGAGAGAGTGTGTCACTGAGAGAAAGGGAGAGCAAGAGTCAGAGTGTCAAAGAAAGAGAGGGAGTGTGTCATAGAGAGAGAGGGAGAGAGAGTGTGTATCACAGAGGGAGAGTCTATGTGAGAGTGTTAAAGAGGGAGAGAAAGAGTCAGGGAGAGAGTGTCACAAAGGGAGAAAATCAGAGAGAGAGCCACAGAGAGAGAGGAAGATAGAGTCAGAAACAGAGTGTCACAGAGAGGGAGCGAGAATCTGTGTGAGAGTGTTAGAGAGAGAGGGAAAGAGTCAGAGAGGGAGTGTCACAGAGGGAGAGGGAGAAAGAGAGGAAGAAAAAAATGAGTGAGACATTTAGAGAGAGTGTCAGAGAGAGAGAGTCAGAGAGAGAGAATCAGACAGAGGGAGAAGGGGTCAGATAGAGGGAGAGAGTCAGAGTTAGAGAGTGAACAAGAGAGTTAGAGAGTGAGGAAGAGTTGGAGTCAGAGATATGGAGAGTCAGAAAGAGAGTCAGAGAGAGAGGGGAAGGCTGGTGAGATTGGACACAAAGAAGTCTCCTTGTTGACTTTTCACATTCTATCTTTCACTGCACCCACAGCGAGTACTGCTCCCTCTGAACAGCGAGGAGAGGAAGAGAGGGAGAGGGAGGGAGAGATAGAGGGAGAGGGAGAGTCAGAGAGAGAGAGGGAGGGAGAGATTGAGGGAGAGTCAGAGAGAGAGAAGGAGGGAGCCATAAGGAGGGAGAAAGGGAGAGTCAGAGAGAGAGGGAAGAGGGGGAGAAGAAGGGAGAGAGAGCAGGAGAGATTGAGGGAGAGAGGGAGGGAAAGTCAGAGGGAGAGAGAGAGGGTGATTCAGAGAGAGAGAGAGAAGAGGGAGAGAGGGAGGGAGCGAGAGGGGGAGAAAGGGAGAGAGAGTCAGAGAGAGAGGGGGAGAAAGAAAGGAAGGGAAAGAGGGAGGGAGAGTCAGAGAAAGGGACGGAGAAACGGAGAGAAAGAGGGAGGGAGAGCCAGAGAGAGAAGAAGGGAGAGGGAGAGACACAGAGGGACAGAGAAGGAGGGAGAGGGGGAGGAAGACAGGGAGGAAGAGTCAGAAAGAGGGAGGGAGAGTCACAGAGAGAAAGGCAGGGAGAAAGGGAGAGAGACAGAGGTATGGAGGGAGAGAGGGAGGGAGCAAGATGAGGGAGAAAGAGAGGGAGAGTCAGAGAGAGAAGGGGAAGGAGAGAGGGAAGGACAGAGGGAGGGAGAGTGAGAGAGAGAGTTCAAGAGGGAGAGAGAGGGAGAGTTAGAGAGGGAGGGAGAAAGGAAGGAAGAGAGGGAGGGAGAGAGAGAGAGAGTCAAAGAGAGAGAAGAAAGCAGAGGGAGGGACAAAGGGAGAGAGAGTGGGAAAGAGGGGGAGGGAGAGATGGAGAGAAGGAGAGAGAGTCAGAGAGAAAGGCAGGGAGGGAGGAAGAGAGAGAGAGGGAGGGAGAGAGGGAGACAGAGAGGAGAGGGAGATGGAAGGACGGAGACAGAGAGGGAGAGAGAGAAAGGGAGAGGGAGGGAGGTAGTTGTTTGAGTTCTTCAAATAAATAAATTTAAAATAACAAAACAAAATGAAATGAGACATTTCTTTCCATAGAAAGCAGCAGGAAATGAAACCTGTTCTTTCTGGGAGCGTTTCAGCACTGGGGACTGGTGGCCACTCTGTACAAATCTCCCTACGCCTGACACACTCCCTCTTTCATCCCCCCTCTCTCTACCCATCACAATTTCTCTCTCCCCCTGTCTTCTACTCTCACTCTCTCTGTTTCCCATTCCCTCCCTATTTATTTCTCCCTCTTTCTCTTTATCTATTTCTCTTCCTCTCTATTTCTCCCTGTCTGTTTCTCTCCAGATCTCTGCAGTTCCTTCCCTCCATTCCTCTCCCCTCTATATTTGTCTCTCCTTCTCTCCATTTATTCATCTCTCAATCTTCTCTGTCTCTCTCTATTCCTCTCTCTATTTCTCACCTCCTCTCTCTATTTTTCCCATGTCTCTACTTCCTCTATTTCTCTCTCCCTCAATCCTATTCTCTCTCTCTCTCTCTCCCTCCTCCCTCCCTCTCTCTCTTTGTCCCTCCGTCCTTGGTAGTTTCTCTCTGCTTTCTCTCTCTCCCCCACAACTTCTTCCCCACCTCTCTCTGTCCCTTTGTGACAGTCTATATCTCTCTCTCACTCTCCCTCACTCTCTGTGTCCCTGTCTCTGTGGCAGTCTCTATTCATCTTTCTCCCCTCTCTTCTCTCTCTGTCCCTCTGTGGCAGTCTCTCTCTCTCTCTGTCTCTCTCTCTTTCTCTGTGGCTGTCTCTCTTCATCTCCCCTCTCTCCCCCTCCCCTCTCTCCCCCTCTCTCTCTGTGTCTCTCTGTCTGTGACAGTCTCTCTCTCTCCCTCTCTCCTTCTCTCTGTCTCTCTGTGACAGTGCCTCCCTCTCTCCATCTCCCACTCTCTCCCTGTGTCACATTCTCTGACAATTTCTCCCTCTTTTTCTCAGTCTTCCTCTCTGTCTCTGTATCTCTGTCTCTTACAGTCTATTTCTCTCCCTCTGTCTCCTCTTTCTCTCTCTGTGTCTCTGTCTCTGACAATCCACTTCTCTCTCCCTCTCTTGTTCACTGTCTTGTTGCAGTCTCTCTCTCTTTCTCTAGTCCTCCCTCCCTCTGTGTCCCTGTATGTGGCAGTCTCTCTCTCTCTCTGTCTCTATCTTTCTCTCTCTCTGTGCTGCTCTCTCCCTCTCTACTTCCCTCTCTCTGTGTCCCTGTCTGTGGCAGTCTCTCCCTCTGTGTATGTGTGTCCTTCTCTCTATGGTGTTCTCTTTCTCTGCTTCTGTGCTGTCCTCTCTCTCTCCCTCTCCCCCTCTTTCAGTGTCCCTGTCTGTGGCAATCTCTCCCTGTGTGTGTGTGTCTGTCTGTCTGTACTGTTTTCTTTCTCTGTTCCTGTGCTGTTCTCTCTCTCTCTCTCTCCCTCTCTCTGTGTCCCTGTCTGTGGCAGTCTCTCTCTCTGTGTATGTGTGTCCTCTCTGTGCTGTTCTCTTTCTCTCTGTCTCTGTGCTGTTTTTTCTCTCTCTCCCTCTCTGTGTCCCTGTTTGTGTGTGTCTGTACTGTTCTCTCTCTCTTTCTCTCTCCCCCTCTCTCTGTGTTCCTGTCTGTGGCAGTCTCTCCCTATGTGTGTGTGTGTGTCCCTCTCTCTGAGCTGTTCTCTCTCTCTCCCACTCTCTGCGTTCCTGTCTGTGGCAATGTGTCTCCCTGTGTGTGTGTGTCCCTCTCTCTGGGCTGTTCTCTCTCTCTCTCCCTCTCTCTGCGTTCCTGTCTGTGACAGCCTCTCCCTGTGTGTGTGTGTGTGTGTGTGTGTCCCTCTCTCTGTGCTGTTCTCCCTCATTCTGTGTCCCTGTCTGTGGCAGTCTCTCCCTGTGTGTGTGTGTGTGTGTGTGTGTGTCTGTCTGTCTGTCTGTCTGTGCTGTTCTCCCTCTCCCTCTGTGTCCCTGTCTGTGGCAGTCTCTCCCTATGTGTGTGTGTGTCCCTCTCTCTGTGCTGTTCTCCCTCTCCCTCTCTCTGTGTCCCTGTCTGTGGCAGTCTCTCCCTTTGTGTGTGTGTGTGTGTGTGTGTGTGTGTGTCCCTCTCTCTGTGCTGTTCTCCCTCTCCCTCTCTCTGTGTCCCTGTCTGTGGCAGTCTCTCCCTGTGTGTGTGTGTGTGTGTGTGTGTGTGTGCCTCTCTCTCTGTGCTGTTCTCCCTCTCCCTCTCTCTGTGTCCCTGTCTGTGGCAGTCTCTCCCTGTGTGTGTGTGTGTGTGTGTGTGTGTCCCTCTCTCTGTGCTGTTCTCCCTCTCTCTGTGTCCCTGTCTGTGGCAGTCTCTCCCTGTGTGTGTGTGTGTGTGTGTGTGTCCCTCTCTCTGTGCTGTTCTCCCTCTCCCTCTCTCTGTGTCCCTGTCTGTGGCAGTCTCTCCCTGTGTGTGTGTGTGTGTGTGTGTGCCTCTCTCTCTGTGCTGTTCTCCCTCTCCCTCTCTCTGTGTCCCTGTCTGTGGCAGTCTCTCCCTGTGTGTGTGTGTGTGTGTGTGCCTCTCTCTCTGTGCTGTTCTCCCTCTCCCTCTCTCTGTGTCCCTGTCTGTGGCAGTCTCTCCCTGTGTGTGTGTGTGTGTGTGTGTGTGCCTCTCTCTCTGTGCTGTTCTCCCTCTCCCTCTCTCTGTGTCCCTGTCTGTGGCAGTCTCTCCCTGTGTGTGTGTGTGTGTGTGTGCCTCTCTCTCTGTGCTGTTCTCCCTCTCCCTCTCTCTGTGTCCCTGTCTGTGGCAGTCTCTCCCTGTGTGTGTGTGTGTGTGTGTGTGTGCCTCTCTCTCTGTGCTGTTCTCCCTCTCCCTCTCTCTGTGTCCCTGTCTGTGGCAGTCAGCCGCTTTAGAATTATGAAAAATACCCCAATCGACAGCGCCTTCAGCTTCGATTAAATGTGATGGGATGTGACAGAGGCCGATCAATAACCATATCACCCTATAAAGTGTCAAGTAATGAATCAATTTCGACTAAATTTTCCATTTTTCAGAAGCTGTTCTCAAAGAAGAATATCCCTCTTTGTAAAGATATTATTATCGATTTCGGCGGCAATTTGACATGAGGATAGTTAATTCCACTCAGGAATAAAGTACAAAGCACTTGAAAGAGGTTGCCGGGGTTGGGCTGAGGAAAGTTAAGTTTCTGTCTCAGTCTCTCTATTCAATTGCGGGGTGATGTGTGCGCCGAATAAAGATTGAGCTGGCTGCCGCCAAGGGTCGAGGGGACTTGCTCCCTCTCCTCCTCTCTCGCACGCTGATTTATTTGGCAGTGTTGTTATCATCTTCCCCAACAGACAGGGACAATTGTTTCTCTCACTCCCTCTCCACACACATTTCTCTCTGTCTCTCTATTTCCACTTCTCTCTATTTATCTCCAGTCCCTCTCTCCTCTATATCTATCTATCTATCTGCCTATCTATCTGTCTATCTATCTATCAATCTAACTATCTATCTATCTGTCTATCTATCTGTCTGTCTATCAATCTATCTATCTAACTATCTATCTATCTGTCTATCTGTCTATCTCTCTATCTGTCTATCTATCTATCTATCTATCTATGTCTATCTATCTGCCTGTCTGTCTGTCTGTCTATCTATCTGTCTATCTATCTAGCTATCTATCTTTCTATCTGTCTATCTATGTATCTTTTCAATTTATCCCCCTTTCTCAAACTTTCACTTGCTTTCTCTTTCTCATTCTGTTCATCTCTCTTTCTCTCTGTCTCCCTGTTTTCTCTCTCTGTTTCTCTGTCTCTCTCTTTATTTTCTCTCCCCGTTCCCTCTCTCCGTTTCTCTGTGTTCTTTTCTCTGTTTCTCTATGTCTCTGTTTACTCCCTCTTTCTCTCTACTTCTCTGTTCACTCTCTTTGTTTCTCGCTTTGTTTATTTTTCTCTCTCTCTGTTTCTATCTCTCACGATTTCCCCCACACTGTTTTTTTCTCTATTCTCCCTGATTTTTTTCACTCTCTGTTCCTTTCTGACTCTGAATTTTCTCTCTATGCTCTTGCTGTTTGTCTATCTTTCTCTCTCTTTGTTTATTCTATTTCTCTCTTTCTGTCTCTCTATTTTTTGTTTACCTGTTTTGCTCTCTGCTTTCTCTCTCTGATTCCCCCATTCCTCTGTCTATGTTCCTCTCTGTGTGTCTCTCTTCCCATTTCTATGTTTCCTTCTCCCTGTCTCTCTGCCTCACTCTCTGTATTTCTCAGTCTCTGCCTCTCATAATCTTTCTGTCTTTCTCTCACTTTCCTTGTTTCTCTATTTTTCTCTCCCTTTCTATCCCTCTCCCTCTTCTGTTGTCTCACTATTTCTCCTCTATTTCTCTGTCTCTCTCTGTTTCACTCTCTGTTTCTATCTCCCTCTTACTTTATGCATCCCTCTATTGGTCTGCCTCTCTGTGTTTACTTATGTTGTCCTTTTCCTCTGACTTCCTTTGTGCCTCTATCACTCTGTGTTTCTGCCTCTCTCCCGCTCTCTCTCTGTATAGATATATTTATGTTTGGCATAATAACTTCACTGAATCTTTGACCCTTATATTTGTGATCGAGTCTTCAATTCCACCCCCAGCACCCTGTCCCTCGGCAAGAGAACACACGGTTTAATAAATTGTTTGTGTTGGTATTGATGGGAGGAGGAGGTGGGGGGTTAGGCGGGGAGGGGGGGGGGCGGAGGGTGGCCTGGGTTTATCTATATCTGGTGTTATCACCATGTCCATCTCTGCTGCCTGTCTATCCATGACTGGTGTGTCTATTGGCTCTGTGTCCTCCTGATAGACCGGAATGAGTGTTTTATCAGTGAACACACCTATCTTACCCGTTCCCCTCTCCCAGATGGTACCCCCTGCTCAGGCCTGCCCGAACTATGACCCGCAGCTAGGATCAAGAGGGCATGCCCCTGCCACAATGAGAAATCAAACCCACTGGCACTAATCCGAACCACTCCAGCCAACTGCGCTCACTTCCCCCCTCCGGAGTTACTAAAGTCACACAAACATTTACACGCATGTTGCCACCTGGAGCCACGCACGGTGGTGGCTCCATCACCGACCAGAACCCATTCTACTGCTTGGTCGTTGGCAGGAGTGGGCAGCATTGGTACTCAAACGCATTTGAACGCATCTTCCCCTAGCTGTTGAGTGCTGGCGGGTGGGTGGGGGGTTGTGGGGGAGGGTGGTGGAGGTGGGACTTGAACACACAATGTCTGGCTCGGAGGCAGGGACGCTGCCTACTGCACCACGGACTTCCTTAACTTCCTAACCCAAAGACCGCAATCAGTAAGTATAGGAACAACACCTCCTCCATGACCATCCTCAACACCGGTGCCCCACAAGGCTGTGTTCTCAGCCCCCTACACTACTCCTTACTACTGTGCGGTCAAATTACCCTCAAATTCGATTTTCAAATTTCCTGATGGCACCACCATCAGAGACAGAGACACAGAGAGACAGCGTACAAGAATGACATAGAGAATCTGGTGAACTGCTGCAATAATCTCCCCCTCAATGTCAACAAAACAAAGGAGATTGTCATCGACTTCAGGAAGGATAGTGGGGAACATGCCCCTGACTACATCAATAGGGATGAAGTCGAAATGGGTGAGAGCTTCACATTTTTAGGTGTCTAGGTCACCAACAACCTGTCCTGGTCCCCCAGTGCTGACGCTATATTTAAGAAGGCCCACCAACACCTCTACTTTCTCAGAAGACTAAGGAAATTTGGCATGTCTGCTGCAGCTCTCACCACCTTCTACAGATGCACCATAGGAAATATTTTTTCTGGTTGTATCACAGCTTGGTATGGCTCCTGCTCTGCCCAAGATTGCAAGAAACTACAAAATATCATGAATGAAGCCCAGTCCATCACGCAAACCAGCCTCCCATCCATTGACACTATCTATACTTCCTGCTGCCTCAGAAAAGCAGCCAGCATAATCAAGGACCCCACACACCGGACATTCTCTCTTTCACCTTCTTCCATTGGGAAAAAGGTTGAAAAGTCTGAGGTCACATACTAATCGACTCAAGAACAGCTTCTTCCCTGCTGCTGTCAGACTTTTAAATGGACCTACCTCGCATTGCATTGATCTTTCTCTACACCCTTGCTATGACTGTAACACTACATTCTGCACTGCCTCCTTTCCTTCTCTATGAGTGGTACGCTTTGTCTGTATAGCGCAAGAAATGATACTTTTCGCCGTATACTAATATATGTGACAATAATAAATCAAATCAAATCAAATCACAGGAATGCCAATCCAGAGAAGTATAAAATATTAATGAGAGCAGAACTCAAATGAATAAATAGCAGGAAGGATCTAAGCAGGCAGCCTGTGGGTATGTGCCGATGAATGTCGGTGTGTGGGCATTCTGCCACACAAGTGTTTATTCAACTGTATTCTGCTGTGTTCACTCCGTTTCAGAGGGCAAGCCTTCAACTAGGGAGCAACACAGTGGTCAGCACTGCTGCCTCATAGTGCCAGGGAGCTGGGTTCCAATCCCAGCCTTGTATGACTGCAGAGCCTGCACATTCTCCCCGTGTCTGCGTAGGTTTCCACCGGGTGCTTGAGTTTCCTCTGACAGACGTGCTGATTATGTGCATTAGCCCTGCTAAGATTCTCCCCCAGTGTACCGAACAGGCGCCACAGTGTGCCGACGAGAGGATTTTCACAGGAACTTCATTGCAGTGTTAATGTAAGACTACTTGTGACGCTGATAAAACTGGGGAAACCCTATTTGAAAGATCTGCAGAAGATGGTGCTCATGTTGTAATTTGACTAATGTGTTATCGACACGAACAGGAGCCCTTTTCAGAGGATAGGTGGCGTTACGTTGGTCCCGGGAGAAAGGCAGCCCTCCTCCTGCTCACCATCCAGTGACAATCTCATATATCAAGAAGGTTTATCAGACTGATACCTGGAATGGATGGGTTGTCTTAGCAGGAAAGATTGGAGAGGTTAGCCTTGTATCCATTGGAGTTTAGAAGAATAAGAGAGGACTTGATCAAAACCTTTAAGATCATGAGCAGCCTTGATAGGACGGATGTGGAGAGAATGGTTCCTTTCGTGGGAGAATCTTAAACTAGGGGGTCACTGCTTACAAATAAGCCCATTTATAACAGTGATAGTTCCATAGAAAAAGTCACAGCACAAAAAAAAGGCCATTTGGCCCATCTTGTTCAAGCCAGCCTGAGGGCACCCAAATGCCATTTCTAATCCCACCTTCCTGCACCCGGCCCACAGCCTCGCAGCTTCAGGTGCTGATCCAGGTACTTTTTACAAACAGTTTAGAGTCTCCGCTTCCAACACCAACTCGGGCAGTGAATTCCAGACACACACCACCCTCTGCATAAATAAAGTTCTTCCTTATGAGAATTGTTTTCTCTTAGAAGGTGGTGAGTGTCTGCAATCCTCTTGGTGTCCAACGATGATTAGGTTCGATGGATTGGCCATGCTAAATTGCCTCTTAGTGTCCAAAAGGTATGTAGGTTAGGTGGATCGGCCATGCTAAATTGTCCCTTGGTGTCCAAGGGTGTGTCGGTTAAGTGGTTTGGCCATGCTAAATTGTCCCTTGGTGTCCAAAGGCGTGTCGGTTAGGTGGATTGGCATGGGAAATGTATGGGGTTGAGGGGATAGTTAGCTCTTTGGGAGAGCTGGTGCAGAGTCAATGGGCTGAATGGCCTTCTTCTGCTTTGTAGGGATTCTATGGAGTCAGTTACTCGAAGCCACACAGTTGAAGGAGGAATCAGGGATGCGCTGGCCCACATCCCCATGAGTGTATTTTTTAAGACAGAGGTGTTGGATGGAACGTATGGTAGAATTGAAGAATTATTTGAGCCAGAAAGCAGGATGAGGTTGGGATTGTTATGGGCAGTTGGGAGGAGAGAAGGCGGCAAAGAAGGATATGGTCAACTCCATTTCCTGCTTCCCGTCTTGGAAACAGGAAATGAGTGAGGTCAAATACTGGTCGATTGTTCCGGGAGAACAGGACTCATGATACCAAACACAAGGTTTTGGCATCAGAAAAGAGAACAACACAGCGAACCATAGAATCGCTATAGTGCAGAAGGAGGCCATTCGGCCCATCAAGTCTGCTTTGACTCTCGGACAGAGTCGGATCGTGCGAAAACAGAGACCAGTACTCCCACTGACAGAGGTGGGGGAGTGGGTTTGGGGGGTACAGAGAAATGAGAGACGCTGAGAGAAGTGAATTTGTGAATGAAGTCTGGGCTAGATAAAGGGTAAGGATGACACCAACACAACTGAGAAACAGAGGAAAGAATCTGCCAATATTTTGTTCGTTGATGGGGTGTGGGCATTGGTGGTGCGCTTTTGTCCTTGAGAAGGTGGTGATGAGCTGTCTTCTTGAACCGCTGCACACTATGTACACCCATAGTGCTGCTTGGGAGGGAGTTCCAGGATTTTGACCCAGGGACAGTGAAGGAACGGCCAATGTATTTCCAATAGGATGAAGAGTGGCTTGGAGGGGAACTTCCAGGTGGTGCTGTTCCCAGCTTTCTGCTGCTGTTGTTTTTCTAAGTAGTAGCAGTGGTGAGTTTGGATGGTGCTGTCTAAGGAGCCTTGCTGACTCCCTGTACATCCTGTAGACGATACACATCGCTACCACTGTGCGTCAGTGATGGAGGGAGTGGATGTTTGTGGATGCAATGCCAATCAAATGGGGCTGTTTTGTCCTGGATGGTGTTGAGTTTCTTGAATGTTGTTGGAGTTGCACCCAACCAGGCAAGTGGGGAGTGTCCCATCACACTCCTGACTTGTGCCTTGTAGGTGGTGGACAGGCTTTGGGAAGTCGGAAGGTGAGTTACTCGCTGTAAGATTCCGAGCCTCTGACCTGCTGTGGTAGCCATAATATTTATATGGCCAGTCCCGTTCAGTTTCTGGTCAATGATAATCTCCAGGATGTTGGAATTGGGAAATTCAGTGGTAATGTTATTGAATGTCAAGTGGTGATGGTTAGATTCTCGCTTGTTGGTGATGATAACTGGCACTTGTGTGGTGTGAATGTTACTTGGCATTTATTAACCCAGCCAATAAAGGGGTGTGGATTCTCCAAGAGCAGTGCTGAGTTACTCTAGAGTTACAGTTACCCACAGAGCGGGTACGGACTTCCTTCCCTTGAAAGACATTGAGGAGCCAGATGGGCATCTGCCTTTCAATTCCAGATGTTCTATCGGTTTTAGATCCCATAGTTTGCCCTGGTGGGATTTGAATCCAGGAATCCAGAGCATTAGCCTGGGTCTCTGGATGACTCAGATGACTCCCAGTGGGCCAGCCAGGGTCTGAAGTCGCATGTAGGCCTAACCATGTTAACCGCAACAGGGGCATCACGGTGGCCCAGTGGTTAGCACTGCTGCTTCACACACCAGGGACCCAGGTTCAATTCCGGCCTCAGGTGTGGAGTTTGCACATTCTCCCCACGTCTGCGTGGGTTTCCTCCGGGTGCTCTGATTTCCTCCCATCGTCCAAAGACGTGTGGGTTAGGTGCATTGGCTGTGCTAAGGCGACCTGATCTCAGATTGAGTGTGCCTGCCGAGTGACAGTACCTGAATGTGATCTGGATGCAAGCCACTGACTATCGCGCCCGCACACACGTCGCAAACCGATCCCGACTTTTCTCTTCTCGCGTTTTATTCAATCGTGGGACGTGGGTGTCGCTGGCTGGCCAGCATTTATTGCCCATTGCTAGTTGCTCTTGAACTGAATGTCTCACTCGGCCATTTCAGAGGGCAGTTAAGAGTCAGCCACATTGCTGTGGCTCTGGAGTCTCATGTAGGCCAGACCAGGTAAGGATCGTAGAAAGTACTGATGACCGTGAAACAATTGTCGATTGTCGGAAAAGCCCATTTAGTTCACTCTTGTCCTTTAGGGAAGGAAATCTGCCGTCCTTACTCAGTCTGGTTTATATGTGACACCAGGGACACTGCAATATGCTGACTCTCAGGAATGGACAATGAATGCTGGCCAGCCAGTGACACCCACATCCCTTTAGAAGAAAAACAGTCAGTATGTTTGAGATATATATGAATGTGATGGACGTGTGTTTGATATATTTCTGCCTTGCTAGAGTTGAGTTTCTGTTGATATTTATGTCCGTGAGTGCAGCCTAAGAATTGTAAGTGACTTTAAAATATACGTATTTTATCATCATATCCACTGTCCACGATCTGAAAGAGGGTAACGCCTGTTAAATAGGAGGTACACTGAATGTTATCTCACAGTAAGACCCAGCGTGTGTGAAGGAAAGGGCAGCCTCGTGCAGTCAGCCCTCTGCCTATTAGTCTCCCGGAGCCAGGCCCCCCGGGTCGAGCTCCAGTGAATGGGGCTTCTCCCGGGATGGACACAGGTCACAGCACTCTCCGCTTTGACAGAGCTGCATGTATAATCTCAGCCCCGGCGTTCCCGCAGAGTGAAATATTTCTCCATAGATCAGGCAGAGCTATAAACTGCAGAAATCACACCTTGTCACCTTCCCTTCACTTTACACAGGAGGGCCAAGTCTGTTCCTGATCGAGTGTGTGGACAGATATACTGCTGTGAGGAGCTAAACTCACACACACAGACACAGACACACACTCACACACACACAAAGTATACAGTACACACAAAGTATACACTGTACAGTACACAAAGATATATACACACACATACAAAACCTCATATACACCCTCACAGACTCTTCCCTATACACCCTCAAACAAATTCAACTATATACACCCTCATACACATGTACTTACATCTATACACATGCACACACACACACACACACACACACACACAGGCAGACAGACAGGCACATACACACACACATACATACACAGGCAGACAGACAGACACACAAACACACTCACAGACACGCACACAAACAAATGCAGACACACACACACACACACGGACACAGACACACACAGACAAATAGACACACGCACAAATACAGACACACACACACATACATACACTCACAGACACAGACAGACAGACAAACACACACTTTCTCACACACAGACACACAGTCTCACAGTTACAGTTTTACACTCAGAAAGTGTCACACATACAGACACAAACACTCTCTCACATACACTGACAGATACCCTCTCACACACAGTCACACACACAGACCCCCTCACATAGAGACATAAGGCCCAATTTTACCAACAACTTGCACCCGTTTTTGGGCGCGAAATCGTGGTAAAGTCGGGTGTGAGGCCTTTATCGCGATCTGCACCCGAGTCCATACAGATCACCATTGTACCGAGCCCCGCGAATGGCGGGAATCCATTCTGCACCAAATTGGGCGCAATGACGATTTAAATACATTTACAGGCATTTCAATTGCATTAATGAACTGCCTGCCCAACTCTATCCACATTTCCCCCTTTACCACCCCGTTTACCGATCCAAAACCGCGCTTTTAGGGACCTGCTGGATAGACGTCTGAGTCGGGAGCTCCAGCCCCTTCCAATGGCTCTCTGACTCAGGTCAGTGCTGGGGGTGGGGGGTGGAGGTGGGTCAGGGTGGAGGTGGGTCAGAGCTATCTCTGGTGGGGGGAGGGGCTGATCGGTGTCTGGTTGGGGGGGAGGGGCTGATCAGTGTCTGGTGGTGGGGGGGAGGGGCTGATCAGTGTCTGGCGGTGGGGGGGAGGGGCTGATCGGTGTCTGGTGGTGGGGGGAGGGCTGATCAGTGTCTGGTGGTGGGGGGGAGGGGCTGATTGGTGTCTGGCGGTGGGGGAAGGGGGTGCTATTGGTGTCTGGTGGTGGGGGGAGGGGCTGACCGGTGTCTGGCGGTGGGGGGAGGGGCTGATCGGTGTCTGGCGGTGGGGGGGAGGGGCTGATCGGTGTCTGGCGGTGGAGGGGAGGGGCTGATCGGTGTCTGGCGGTGGGGGGGAGGGGCTGATCGGTGTCTGGTGGTGGGGGGGAGGGGCTGATCGGTGTCTGGCGGTGGGGGGGAGGGGCTGATCGGTGTCTGGTGTTGGGGGGAGGGGCTGATCAGTGTCTGGTGGTGGGGGGGGAGGGGCTGATCGGTGTCTGGTGTTGGGGGGAGGGGCTGATCGGTGTCTGGCGGTGGGGGGGAGGGGCTGATCGGTGTCTGGCGGTGGGGGGGAGGGGCTGATCGGTGTCTGGTTGGGGGGGAGGGGCTGATCGGTGTCTGGCGGTGGGGGGGAGGGGCTGATCAGTGTCTGGCGGTGGGGGGGAGGGGCTGATCGGTGTCTGGTTGGGGGGGAGGGGCTGATCGGTGTCTGGCGGTGGGGGGGAGGGGCTGATCGGTGTCTGGCGGTGGGGGGGAGGGGCTGATCGGTGTCTGGCGGTGGGGGGAGGGGCTGATCGGTGTCTGGCGGTGGGGGGGGAGGGGCTGATCGGTGTCTGGCGGTGGGGGGAGGGGCTGATCGGTGTCTGGCGGTGGGGGGGAGGGGCTGATCGGTGTCTGGCGGTGGGGGGGGAGGGGCTGATCGGTGTCTGGCGGTGGGGGGAGGGGCTGATCGGTGTCTGGCGGTGGGGGGGAGGGGCTGATCAGTGTCTGGCGGTGGGGGGAGGAGGGTCAGACATTCTTCTGGAGGGGAGGGGGAGTGAGGCAAGTTTGTTTTTTGGGGGAGGGGGGTGGAGTGAGGCCCGATCGTTGTCTTGGGGATTGGGGGGGAGGAGGAAGGCATGGATCACTGGTGAGGGGCACAGGGGTCCACTACCACACTGCGGGCGATCGGTGGGGGTGGGGGGGTGGGGAAATGGGGGACAGGGGTGGTGAATGGTCTGTGTAGTGGGGGGGACGGATAAGGGGGGCAGTGATGTGTGTGTGTGTGTGTCCCTTATCCACCCCCCCCCCACTACCCCACACACACACATCACTGCCCCCCTTATCCACCCCTCCCCCACTACCCAGACCGATCGCCACCCCTGCCCCCTCCCCCCTCTGATCACCCGCAGATTGGCAGCGGAGACCCCTGCCACCCCCCCCCCCCACCTGAGATCCACGTGCCTCTCCCACCCCCCAAGATACATCTTACTCACCTCTCTCCCTTCCTCCCCGTTGCCCCCCCCCCACCACCGAGAAACGCCCTCGCTCCCCCTTGGTGTCCCCAGGCCGCTTTCTGCAGCTCGGGAGCGATCTGACACGGGCGCACTTTTCCAATGTTTTTCTAACTGCCCGTGAGCAGTTCAGAGCTCCGATCGTTCCAGCCGCGCTGAGCCCCGTCCTCCACGCCAATGGGACTGGAGATGGCTCAGAGCGTGTCGGGGGGGGGGGGGGGGGGCATCTGAAAGGAGATTTCTGAGTCGGATCTGTTCTACACCCAGACTCGGCACTTAGAACCAAAATGGTAAAATCAGGCCCACACAGACACACACACACACACACACACACACACACACACAGACACACACACACACACACACACACACAGACACACACACACACACACACACAGACACACACACACACACACAGACACACACACACACACACACACACACACAGACACACACACACACACACACACACACACATTCCCTCACACATACAGACACCCAGACTCACAAACACTCTCATACACACAGAGACTCACACACACACACACATTCCTTCCCACACAGAGCCAGACACACAGACCCCCTCACAGAGACACACAGACACATTCTCTCTCACACAGTCACACATTCTCCCTCACAGACACAGACAGACATTCTCTCTCTCACTCTCACACACACATCCTCTCACACACACACATTCTCTCTCTCACACACACACACACACATCCTCTCACACACACACATTCTCTCTCTCACACACACACACACACATCCTCACACACACACACATTCTCTCTCTCACACACACACACACACACACATCCTCTCACACACACACATTCTCTCTCTCACACACACACACACACATCCTCTCACACACACACATTCTCTCTCACACACACACACACACACACATCCTCTCACACACACACATTCTCTCTCTCACACACACACACACACACACATCCTCTCACACACACACATTCTCTCTCTCACACACACACACACACACACATCCTCTCACACACACACATTCTCTCTCTCACACACACACACACACATCCTCTCACACACACACATTCTCTCTCACACACACACACACACATCCTCTCACACACACACATTCTCTCTCACCACACACACACACATCCTCTCACACACACACATTCTCTCTCTCACACACACGCACACACACATCCTCTCACACACACACATTCTCTCTCACACACACACACACACACATCCTCTCACACACACACATTCTCTCTCTCACACACACACATCCTCTCACACACACACACATTCTCTCACACACACACACACATCCTCTCACACACACACCCTCTCTCTCTCACACACACACACACATCCTCTCACACACAACACATTCTCTCTCTCACACACACACATCCTCTCACACACACACACATTCTCTCACACACACACACACATCCTCTCACACACACACCCTCTCTCTCTCACACACACACACACACATCCTCTCACACACACACATTCTCTCTCTCACACACACACACATCCTCTCACACACACACCCTCTCTCTCTCACACACACACACACATCCTCTCACACACACACACATTCTCTCACGCACACACACACATCCTCTCACACACACACCCTCTCTCTCTCTCACACACACACACACATCCTCTCACACACACACATTCTCTCTCTCACACACACACACATCCTCTCACACACACACCCTCTCTCTCTCACACACACACACATCCTCTCACACACATACACATTCTCTCTCACACACACACACACATTCTCTCTCTCACACACACACCCTCTCTCTCTCACACACACACACACACACGCACATCCTCTCACACACACGCCCTCTCTCTCTCACACACACACATCCTCTCACACACACACCCTCTCTCTCTCTCACACACACACACACACATCCTCTCACACACATACACATTCTCTCTCACACACACACACACATTCTCTCTCTCACACACACACCCTCTCTCTCACACACACACCCTCTCTCTCTCTCACACACACACACACACACACACATCCTCTCACACACACACCCTCTCTCTCTCACACACACACACATCCTCTCACACACACACCCTCTCTCTCTCTCACAGACACACACACATCCTCTCACACACACACATTCTCCCTCACACGCACACACACATCCTCTCACACACACACCCTCTCTCTCTCTCACAGACACACACACATCCTCTCACACACACACATTCTCTCTCTCACACACACACACACACATCCTCTCACACACACATTCTCTCTCTCACACACACACACACATACACACACATCCTCTCACACACACACACACACTCACACATCCTCTCTCTCTCACACACACACACACATTCTCTCTCACACACACATTTTCTCCCACACATAGTCAGACACACAGACTCCCTCACACAGAGACACACAGACACGTTCTCTTTCACACAGTCACACATTCTCTGTCACACACACACACACACACACATACAGTCACACACTCTCTCTCACAGACACAGACAGAGACACACACACACACACACACACACATACAGTCACACACTCTCTCTCACAGACAGAGACACACACACACACACACACACACACACACAGTTGTTCACACAGTCACTCGCGCACACACTATGGAGACAGATCGATGGAGACGCGCTTGCTTAAGTGTCCCCTACTTGGGTCTAATTCGTGTTTGCTCAGACTCGCCGCCAGCCGACAGTTTGAGTGATGACACCCATTAAATAGTTAATCCGTCTGATTGAATGTTTGCTTCCTGTAAATTGAAACATTAAACAACAACGGATGGAGAAGGGGCGTCGAAAAATCAGTCATGAAAGATTCATTTTCTCCCAGTAATATCACATGAGTTCTGAATGTTTAAACATCTCGGAGTCCCGCATAGGCAGCCAGAAGGGTGAGGCAGGGTGAGGGAGCAGTGTGAGGCTGCGGTTTTAATGAGGCTGGCAGATTACCTCTGATTGACTGACTGATCAGTTCGCCTTCCCCAAGATTTCATTCTCTCCCTTCATCCAAAAAGAAAAATGACAGTGAATTGTCCGATGGAGCTCGATCGATATGAGGTTAGAATAGCCTTAGGAGGGGGGCAAATAGACCAGGTGGCAGCTCGCAGCGGAGAAATGAGGGGGCGGATGAGGGACACATCTTTCTGTCCATCAGTTTAGACTTGGTTACGCACACCAGGAAACTGAAAAACAGAGATACGGACACACAAGGGCGGCACAGTGCCACAATGGTTAGCACTGCTGCCTCACAGCGCCAGGGACCCGGGTTCGATTCCGGCCTTGGGTCACTGTCTGAGTACAGTTTGCACATTCTCCCAGTGTCTGCGTGGGTTTCCTCCGGGTGCTCTGGTTTCCTCCCAAAGATGTGCGGGTTAGGTTGATTGGCCATGCTAAAATTGTCCCTTAGTGTCCTGAGATGTGTAGGTTAGAGGGATTAGCGGGTAAATATGTAGGGATATGGGGGTAGGGCCTGGGTGGGATTGTGCAGACTTGATGGGCCGAAGGGCCTCTTTCTGCGCTGTAGGGTTCTATAACTCTATGATATGTGCAGGTTAGGCTGATTGGCCATGCTAAAATGACCCTTAGTGTCCCGGGATGCATAGGTAAATAACAGGGTAAATATGTGGGGTACAGGGATAGGGGCTAGGAGAGATTGTTGCTGGTGCAGATTCAATGGGCTGAATGGTCTTCTTCTGTGCTGTGGGGATTCTATGATTCTATGAAACTGAAAAGTGGAGAGAGAAGGGGAGAAAAGAGGGGAAACAGACACTCACACACACACACACACGCACTCACACACATACGCACACACACTCACACACACACACACGCACTCACACACACACACACTCACACACATACGCACACACATACGCACACACACACACTCACGCACACACACACTCACACACACACACACACTCACGCACACACACACTCACACACACACACATACGCTCACACACAAACACACACACACACACATACGCTCACACACACACACACACACACTCACACATATACGCACACACACACACACTCACGCACACACACACTCACACACACACACATACGCTCACACATACGCGCACACACACACACACGATGCACACACACACGCTCACACACACACATGAACATACACATGCATGCACACACATACGCACAGACACACACTCACACACACAAACACACACATACGCTCACATACATACACACACACTCACACACAGTCGCACACACACACTCACACACACACATACACAGACACACACTCACACACAAACACACACATACGCTCACATACATACACACACACACTCACACACAGTCGCACACACACACTCACACACACACATACACAGACACACACTCACACATACACATACGCACATGAGGAAATTGAGAGGCAGTGGGAGAGAGAAGAACAGATGGGGGGAGGGGGAAATAGAGAGACAGAGAGAGGGATGGGGAGAGACAATGTGACCTTCTGAGAGAAGACAGAAATCGAGAGACAGGGGCACAGACAGAGGGAAAGTGGGGGAGGGATTCATTTAGATAAGAAGGCAGATGCAGAGAGACTAAGAGGGGGAAGATAAGATGAGAGAGAGTGGGGGTGACAGAGACGGGGAGTTGGGGGAGACACGGTGAAAGATGAGAGACAGATGGAGGGAAGGGCAGAGAGATTGAGAGGAACTGGAGACAGGAAGAGAGAAAGAGAGAAAGAGACATTCATAGAAACAGAGAGAGATGAGAGATGGGAAGAAACAGAGACAAGAAAGCGGCAGAGAGAGGAACAGAGATGGATAGAGAGGGAGACAGAATGTGACCATGAGCAACAGAGAGAGGGGGACAGAGAGCTAGGCAAAGAGAGGGAGACAGAGAGCTAGGCAGAGACAGGGGGACAGAGAGCTAGGCAAAGAGAGGGAGACAGAGAGCTAGGCAGAGAGAGGGGGACAGAGAGTGAGATAGAGAGGCAAAGAGGGACAGAGAATAACACAGAGACAGAAGGGGACAGAGTGATAAAACTCAGAGTGGGACAGAGAACGAGACACTGAGACAGACAGAGAGGGACAAAGAGTGAGCTAGGCAGAGGGGGACAGAGAAGGAGACAGAGAGGCAGAGAGAAGGGAAGTGCAGTCAGAAGGTTGGAGATGGATTGTAAAGACAGACTGACAAGCCAGTGCGTCTCTGCTGGGAAGGATTCATGGTTGTAACAATCTTCACCTGGTGACAGTACAGGGAGCTGATACATGGGAAACATTGCCGCTTACTGCATCTGAGCAAAACACCGACTGATGTCTCTCCCAATGTGACCTTCTGGTAATGTGGGAGCGTGCGGCTGTCTGTAACAACAAACTGCTCCTTCACACTCACTAGTGGGATAGTAAACACAGTTCAGTGCTTTACAAAGTTCAGGAGGGCCCAAGGCAGAAAAACCGGGAGTGGATTTCGCTAGCTGTTGGTATTAAAGATGAAAGATCAGGTTTAAAATCTGTGAATACGACTGATGTGTGTGTGTGTGTGTGTGTGTGTGTTTCTTTGTGCATATGTGTGTCTGTGTGTATGTTTCTGTGTGTTTTGTGTTTCCGTGCATTTATACATGTGTATATATGTGTTTCTGTGTCTGTGTGATTCTGAGTGTGCATGTTTCTGTGTCTGCATGTGTATGTGTGTGTGTGTATGTATGAATGTGTGTGTGTATGTCTGTGTGTGTGTGAGTGCATGTGTGTGTGTATGTGTGTGTGTTTATCTGTGTGCCTGTGCATGTGTGTGTGTGTGAATGTGTGTGCATGTGTGCATTTGTGTGTGTATGTCTGTGTGTGCATATGTATATATGTGTGTGTATGTGTGTGTGTACATATGTGTGTGTGAGTGTGTAAACATGTGTGCGTGTGTGTGTGTATGTCTGTGTGTGTGTCAGGGTGTGTGCTTCTGTGTGTGTGTGTGTGTGCGTGGGTGGGTAGGTGTGCGAGTGTGAGTGTGGGTGCACGTGAGTGTGACTGTGAGTGTGTGTGCACGCGTGCATGTGGGTCTGAGTGTGTGTGTGAGTGTGAAATGAGTGTGTGTGTGAGAGTGTATGTGTGTGAGTGTGAGAGTGTGTCTGTGAGTGTGAGTGTGTGTGTGCGAATGTGTGTGAGCGTGTGTGTGTGAGTGCAAGAGTGAATGTGTGTGTGGGAGAGTGAATGTGTGTGAGTGTGTGCGTGTGAGTGCATGTGTGCATGAGCGTGAGCGTGAGTGTGTGTGTGAGTGTGTGCGAGTGTATGTGTGTGTGTGTGTGCATGTGTGCACTTGTTTGTGAATGTCTGAGTGTATGTGTATGTGAGTGTACATCTATGTGTCTGTATGTGTGTGTGTGTGAGTGAGTGTGAGCATGTATGAGTGTGAGGCATGTGTGACTATGACTGTGACAGAATGTGTGTGTCTGAGTGAGTGTGTGTGTGTGTGTGAGTGTGGGTGTGAGTGTGAGTGTGTGTGCATGTGTGTGTGGGGGGCAGGGTGTGTGGGAATGAGTGTGTCAATGTGTGAGTGTGTGTGTGAGAATGAGTTGAGTGTGACTGTGAGTGTATGTGTGTCAGTGTGAGAGTGTGAGCGTGAGTGTGTGTGAGTGTGCATACATGTGAGTGTGAGTTTGTGTGTGTGTGCGAGTGGGTGTGAGTGTGTGTGTATCGATGTGTATGTGTGCATGAATGTGTGTGCGTGCATAGGTGTGTATGCCTGTGTGTACCTTTGTGTGTGTGAATGTGTACGTCTGTGTGCGTGTCATGTATGCCTGTGTATGTTTGTGTGAATGTGTGTGTGGGTGTGTGCATGTGTGTGTTTGTGTGTGTATGTATGTGTGTGTGTGAGTGTATGTGTGTGTGCGTGTGAGTGTGTATGCGTGTGAGCGGGTGTGTGTATGTCTTTGTGAGTGTGTGTGTGTATGTTTGTGCATGTGTGGGTATGTGTATGTCTGTGTGTGTGCATGTGTGCATGTGGGTGTGTGTCTGAGTGTGTGGGTGTAGGTATGTGAGAATGTGTGTGTGGGTGTAAGTGTGTGTGCATGTGAGTGTGAGAGTGAGTGTGAGTGTGTGCGTGCACCTGTGTGTGAGTATGAGTATGAGAGTGAGTGTGTGTGTGTGTGTGTGTGCATGCAGCTGTGTGCATGTGTGTGTTTGTGTATACGTCTGAGTGTATATGTGTTTATGTCTATGTGTGTGTGTGTGAGTGTGTATGTGTGTGTGCAGGTGTGTGTGTGCAGTCTGTATGTATGTGTGTGTGTGTGGTTGTTTGTGAGTGTGTGTGTGCATATGTTTGTGATTGTGAGTGTGCACGTGAGAGTGAGTGTGTGTAAGTCTGAGTGTGAGAGCATGCGTGAGTGTGAGAGTGTGTGTGTGTGGGAGTGTGCGAGTATGAGAGTGAATATGTGTGTGTATGTGTGAGTGTGAATATGAGTGTGAGTCTATGTGTGTGTGTGAGTATGAGTCTGTTCGCATTTGTGTGTGTGAGGGTGAGTGAATGTGTGTGTTCACGTGTGTGTGTGTGTGTGTGTGTGTGTGTGTGTGTGTGGGTGTGTGAGTTGCATGTGTCTGTGTGAGGGTGAGTGTGAGTGTGTGTATGAGTCTATGCATGTGTGTGAGTGTGAGAGTGAGTGTGAGTGTATGTGTATGTGAGAGTGAGTTGAGTGTGAGTGTGTGTGTATGTGTGTGTGTGTGAGCATGACTGTAAGTGTGTGTGTGTGAGTGTGAGTCTGTGTGCATGTGTGTAAGTAAGTATGAGAGTGATTGTGAGTGCATGTGTGTGTGAGAGAGAGAGTGAGTTGAGTGTGAGTGTGTGTGTGAGGGTGAGTGTGAGTGTGTGTGTGTGCATGTGTGGGTGAGTTGAGTGTGTGTGTGTGTGTGTGTGTGTGAGAGTAAGTTAAGCATGAATGTGTGTGTGAGGGTGAGTGTGAGTGTGTGTGAGAGTGAGTTGAGTGTGACTGTATGTGTGTGAGGGTGAGTGTGTGTTTGTGTGTGTGTGTACATGCGTGTGAGAGAGTGAGTTGAGTGTGTGTGTGTGTGTGTGTGTGTGTGTGTGTGTCTGTTTGCCAACATAATTGGTTGTCTATCAATGTGACTAGTGTGTCTCAGTTCCTGTCTCTTTCCTTCTTTTCCCTCTCTCAGCCTGTCTTTCTCTCTCCCACTCTCACTACCCTTTTTTTCTCATTCTCTCTCACTCTGCCTCCCTCACTTCAGCTTATGTCACCATCTTCTCTTTTCTGTCCTTTTGCTCCTCCATTTTTTCCTGTCTAACTCTTCCACTGCGTACGACTCTTTTGGTGTCAGACTCTCCCTGAAGCTTTCCCTGTCACTCCCTCTCTTTGACCTCACTCCATCCACTTCAATTTCCCCTCTCTGTCTCTCTATTTTCTCTCTTGCCATTGCTCTTCTTCAATGTACATTTCTTTCTTCTCTCTGTCTGCCCTCTATTGCCTTGTTCTGTTCCCCCTGCTCTCTCTCTCTCCCCCTCTCTCTACTGCCTCCTTTCTCTGTCTCTCTCCCTCCCTCATTGCCCTTCTGTGCCCTCAGATAGTTTACTTTTGCCCTGTCTGCCCTCAGGAAACACTGTGGTGAGCAGTCATCAATGCTGTGAGTATTCTGTGACCCTCCATCAAGCACCTATCCTCCTTCTGGACAAAACCCTGTCCCCTGCCTTCAGAGAGTTATAGTGATGGAGCGATACAGTGATGGAGAGATACATTGATGGAGAGATAAAGTGATGGAGAGATACAGTGAAGGAGAGATACAGTGATGGAGAGATAGAGTCAAGGGGAGATATAGTGATGGAGAGATACAGTGATGGAGAGATAGAGTGAAGGAGAGATAGAGTGAGGGAGAGATACAGTGAAGGAGAGATAAAGTGTCAGAGAGATACAGTGATGGAGAGATACTGTGAAGGGGAGATATAGTGATGGAGCGATACAGTGATGGAGAGATAAAGTGATGTAGAGACAGACTGAAGGGGAGAGACAGTGATGGAGAGATATATTGATGGAGCGATATAGTGATGGAGCGATACAGTGATGGAGCGATACAGTGATGGAGAGATACATTGATGGAGAGATACATTTATGGAGCGATATAGTGATGGAGCGATACAGAGATGGAGAGACACAGTGATGGAGCAATATAGTGATGGAGCGATACATTAATGGAGAGATACAGTGATGGAGAGATACAGTGTTGGAGAGATACAGTGATGGAGAGATACAGTGATGGAGAGATACAGTGATGGAGCGATATAGTGATGGAGCAATACATTAATGGAGAGATACAGTGATGGAGATTTACTGTACAGGAGAGATACATTGATGGAGAGACACATTGATGGAGCGATATAGTGATGGAGCGGTACATTGATGGAGAGATACAATAATGGAGCGATACAGTGATGGAGAGATAAAGTGATGTAGAGGTAGAGTGATGGAGAGATACAGTGACAGAGAGATACAGTGATGGAGTGATACAGTGATGGAGCGATACAGTGATGGAGAGATAGAGTGATGGAGAGATACAGTGATGGAGAGATACAGTGATGTTGTGATACAATGATGGAGCGATACAGTGATGGAGAGATACAGTGATGGAGCGATACAGTGATGGAGAGATAGAGTGATGGAGAGATACAGTGATGGAGAGATACAGTGATGTTGTGATACAATGATGGAGCGATACAGTGATGGAGAGATACAGTGATGGAGCGATACAGTGATGGAGAGATACAGTGATGGAGAGATACAGTGATGGAGCGATACAGTGATGGAGAGGTACAGTGATGGAGCGATACAGTGATGGAGGGGTACATTGATGGAGAGATAGAGTGATGGAGAGATACAGTGATGGAGTGGTGCAGTGATGGAGCGATACAGTGATGGAGAGATACAGTGATGGAGAGATACAGTGATGGAGAGATACAGTGATGTAGAGATAGAGTGATGGAGCGATAGAGTGATGGAGCGATACAGTGATGGAGAGATACAATGATGGAGAGATACAGTGATGGAGCGATACAGTGATGGAGAGATACAGTGAGGGAGCGATACAGTGATGGAGCGATACAGTGATGGAGAGATACAGTGAGGGAGCGATACAGTGATGGAGCGATACAGTGATGGAGAGATACTGTGATGGAGAGATACAGTGATGGAGAGATACAGTGATGGAGAGCTACAGTGATGGAACGATACAGTGATGGAGCGATACAGTGATGGAGAGATACAATGATGGAGCGATACAGTGATGGAGGGATACAGTGATGGAGCGATACAGTGATGGAGGGGTACATTGATGGAGAGATAGAGTGATGGAAGAGATACAGTGATGGAGTGGTACAGTGAGGGAGCGATACAGTGATGGAGAGATACAGTGATGGAGAGATACCGTGACGGAGAGATACATGGACAGAGAGATACAGTGATGGAGAGATATCGTGATGGAGCGATACAGTGATGGAGAGATACAGTGAAGGAGAGATACAGTGATGGAGAGATAGAGTGAAGGAGAGATACAGTGATGGAGAGATACAGTGATGGAGAGATACAGTGATGGAGAGATACAGTGATGGAACGATAGAATGATGGAGAGACACAGTGAAGGATAAATACAGCGATGGAGAGATAGAGTGATTGAGAGATAGAGTGATGGAGAGATAAAGTAAAGGAGAGATGCAGTGATGGAAAGATATAGTGATGGAGGGATAGAGTGATGGAGAGAAAGAGTCATGCAGAGATACAATGAAGGAGCGATACAGTGATGGAGAGATGCAGTGATGGTGAAATACAGTGATGGAGAGATACAGTGAAGGAGCGATACAGTGATGGAGAGATACAGTGACGGAGAGATACAGTGACAGAGAGATACAGTGATAGAGTGATACAGTGATGGAGTGATACAGTGATGGAGAGATATAGTGAAGGAGAGATACAGTGATAGGGAGATACAGTGACGGAGAGAGACAGTGATGGAGAGATACTGTGATAGAGAGATACAGTGATTTAGAGATACAATGATGGAGAGATATGGCGACAGAGGGATAAATGATGGAGAGATACAGTGGTAGAGAGATACAGTGATGTAAAGGTACAGTGATGGAGAGTTACACTGACGAAGAGATACAGTGGTGGAATCATACAGTGATGGCGTGATAGAGTGTCAGAGAGATACAGTAACTGAGAGATACTGTAACCGAAGATACAATGTCAGAGTCTTACAGCAATGGAGAGATACAGTGATAGAGAAATACAGTGATGGAGAGATACAGTAATGGAGAGATAGAGTGATGGAGAGATATTGTGATGCAGAGATAAAGTGATGGAAAGATAGAGTGATGGAGATATACAGTGAAGGAGAGATGCCATGATGCAGAGATAAAGTGATGGAGAGATATAGCAATGGAGAGATACAGTGTTGGAGAGATACAGTGATGGAGAAATACAGAGAGGGAGAGGTACAGTGGTGGACAGGTAAAGTAATGAAGCAATACAGTGATGGAGAGATACAGCAATGGAGGGATATAGGACAGAGATACAGTGAGGGAGATATACACAAATGGAGATACAGTGTTGCCAGGATACTGTGACGGAGAGAAATAATGATGGAGAGATATAGTGACAGAGAAATACAGTGATGGAGAGGTACCGTAAAGGAGAAACACAGTGACAGAAAGATACAGTGATGGAGAGATACAGTGATGGAGAGATATTGTGACAGAGAGACACAGTGATGGAGAGATGCCGTGATTAAGAGATACTATCACGGACAGATACAGTGATGGAGAGATACAGTGATGGAGAGATACAGTGATGGAGAGATATAGTGACAGAGAGACACAGTGAAGGAGAGATGCCGTGATTAAGAGATACTATCACGGACAGATACAGTGATAGAGAGATACAGTGATGGAGAGATAAAATGATGGAGTGATACAGTGATGGAAAGATACAGCGATGGGGAGATACAGTGATGGAGAGATATATTGATGTAGAGATAAAGTGTTAGAGAGATACAGTGATAGAGAGATGCAGTAAAGGAGAGGTTCAATGTCAGTTGCAAACAGCGATGGAGAGATGCAGCAGTGGAGAGATACAGTGATGGAGAAGTACAGTGATGGAGTGATACAGTATTGGAGAGACACAGCGATTGAGAGATATAGTGATAGAGAGATACAGAGGTGGACAGCAACCATGATGGAGAAATACAGTGACAGAGAGATAAAGTGATGGAGGAGTACAGTGCCAAAGATATACAATGATGGAGGGATACAGTGAGGGAGGGATACAATGATGGAGAGATACAGAGAGGGAGAGGTACAGTGATGGAGAGATAAAGTGATGGAATGATACAGTACTGGAAAGATAAAGTGACAGAGAGATACAATGATGGATAGATACAGTAATGGAGAGAGACAGTGTCAAAGTCATACAGTGATGGAGAGATTCAAAGATTGAGAGATACAGTGATGGAGAGATACAGTGACTTAGAGGTACAGTGATTTATAGGCATTGGAGGGTTACGCTAATGAAGGGATATGGTGGTGGAGGGATACAGTGATGGAGAGATAAAGTGATGAAGTGATACAGTGATGCAGAGTTACAATGATGGAGAGATATAGTGATAGAGAGAAAGTATTGAAGTCACACTGTGATGGAGAGATAACAGTGATGGAGAGATACAATGGTGCAGAAGTGCAGTAATGGAGAGATACCATAATGGAGAGATACATGGTGGAGAGATACATTGACAGAGGGATACAATGATAGAACATAGAACATTACAGCGCAGAACAGGCCCTTCGGCCCACGATGTTGCGTCGACCAGTTAAAAAACAATGACCCTCTAACCTAAACCAAACCCTTTCCATCCATAAACCTATCCACGGATCTCTTAAACGCCCCCAAACTAGGCGCATCCACAACTGCAGCAGGCAGGGCATTCCAATCCCTCACCACCCTCTGGGTAAAGAACCTACCCCTGACATCCGTCCTATAACTACCACCCCTTAATTTAAAACTATGCCCCCTCGTGCTAGCTTTCTCCATCCGAGGAAAAAGGCTATCACTGTCCACCCTATCCAAGCCTCTGATCATCTTATATGTTTCAATAAGGTCCCCTCGCAGCCGCCTTCTTTCTAACGAAAACAACCCCAAATCCCTCAGTCTCTCCTCATAGGACCTCCCCTCCAAACCAGGCAACATCCTGGTAAACCTCCTCTGCACCCTCTCCAAAGCCTCCACATCCTTCCTATAATGTGGGGACCAGAACTGCACACAATACTCCAAGTGCGGACGCACCAGAGTTTTGTACAGTTGCAACATGACACTGTGGCTCTTAAATTCAATCCCCCTACCAATAAACGCCAAGACACCGTATGCCTTTTTAACAACCCTATCTACTTGATTCCCAACTTTCAGGGATCTGTGTACACATACACCTAGATCCCTCTGTTCATCCACACTATTCAGAGTCCTACCGTTAGCCCTATACTCTACACATCCATTATTCCTGCCAAAGTGAATTACCTCACACTTTTCCACATTAAGCTCCGTCCTCCACCTCTCGGCCCAGCTCTGCAACTTGACCAAGTCTCCCTGTAGACTAAGACACCCTTCCTCACTATCTACCACACCTCCAACTTTGGTGTCATCAGCATCTGTATGGTGAGATACAGTGATGGAGAGACACAGTGATGGAGTGATAGTGATGGAGAGATACTGTGACAAAGAGATACAGTAGAGAGATACATTGATGAAGAAATACAGTGATGGAGAGATACAGTGACAGGGAGATTCAATGCAGAGAGGTACAATGAGTAAGAGACAATGACAGAGAGCTACAGTGATGTGGAGATAGAGTGACGGAGATGCACAGTGACAGAGAGATACAGTGATGGAAATATACAGCAATGGAGAGATTCAGATATGGTGAGCTACAATGACAGAAAGGTGAAGTGATAGCGATTCATTGACAGAGAGATACAGTGACAGAGATAATCAGTGATGGAGAGATACAGTGATGGAGAGATGCAGCGGTGGAGAGATACAGTGACAGAGCAATACATTGATGGAGAGATACAGTGACAGTGAGGTACAGTGACAGAGTTTTGCAGTGATGGAGACATATGGCATTGGAGAGATACAGTGATGGAGAGGTGCAGCAATGGAGAGATGAGGTGATGGGAAAAAAACAACGGCGGAGAGATAGACTGACGAAGATATGCAGTGAGGGAGAAATACAATGGTACAGAGATACAGTGATGGAAAGATACAGTGAAGGAGAGATACAACAATGAAATGATACAGTGACAGTAAGATACAATGATGGATACATACCGTGATGGTGCAATACTGTTACACAGAGGTACAATGATAGAGAGATATAATGATGGGGAGGTACAGTGACAGTAAGATACAGTGACAGAGATACAGTGACAGACATATAGAGTGTTGGAGATATACAGTAAGGCAGAGATACAATGATACAGTGATAGACTGATGGAGAGATACAATGAGGGGGAGATACAGTGATGGAGATGTACAGTGACAATGAGATAGATACAGCGATGAAGAGATAAAGTGATGGCTAGATACTGTGAGGGTGGGCTACAGTGATAGGAGGTACAATGGTGGAAAGATACAGTGATAGGTATATGCAGGAATGGAGAGATGTGTGATGTAGAGCTACAGTGATTGAGAGATATAGTGATGGAGGGATACAGTGACAGGGAGATAAAGTGATGGAGAGATACTGTGGCAGAGGAGTGCATTGATAGAAAGATTCAGTGATAGAGAGATACAATGATGGAGAGATAAAGTGACAGAGAGATATAGTGACTGAGAGATCCAGTGATGGAAATATATAGTGACGGAGAAATACAGCGATGGCGAGATACAGTTTCAGAGAGGTACAATGACAGAAGTATACAGTGACGGAGAAACACAGTGACAGAGAGGTACAGTGACAGTGAGATATAATGACAGAGATATGCAGTGATGGAGAGATACAGCAATGGGGGGATACAATGATGGAGATGTTCAATGAGGGAGAGATAAAATGATGCAGAGATACACTGCAGTGACAGAGTGATACAGCAATGGAGAGATGCAGTGACAGAAAAATGTAGTGCTAGAGAGATACAGTGATATAGAATGAAGGGGAATGACACAGAGTAAAACACTATGATGCAGAATGCTCGAAGGTGATATAGAATGTTCTAGAATGAGGTATAATAGTGCAAAGCGATGCAGAATGATAGGGAGTGATGCCTATCTAAAGCCCTAGAGTGATATCAAATTATATAGAATGAAATAAAATGATGCAAATTGTTCAAGAGTGATACAGAGTAATACAGAGTGATACAGAATCAGGTGGAATGACAGAGTGATATAGTATGATGCAGAGCAATAGAAGGTGATATAGAATGTGGGGTCATTCTATATCAAAAGGAAATAGAGTAATGCAGAATGATAGACAGTGATGTAGAGTTATATAAAGATGTAGGAAGTGATATCAAGTCATATAGAGTGATACAGAATGATATAAAATGAGGTAGAATGGTAGAGTTTATTTGGATCATAGGAACCAGGAGTGAGAGTTAGCAATTCAACCCTTTGAGCATGCCCTGGTATTCTATATGACCCTGGCTGATCTCCATCTCATCCTAACTCCACTTCCCTGTCTTTTCCCCATAGCCCCTTATCCAGCTTTTGTTCAAATAATTACCTATCTTTTTCTTGAATCCATTGATTGATTCTGCGTCCACTGTGCTCTGGATCAGCGATTTCCATAGATTCACAGCCCTCTGAGAGAAGTAGCTGTTCTTTGTCTCTGTCTTGAACCTCCCACCCCAGCCCCCACCCCCCCCACCACCACCAACCCCACCCCCCACCTTACTCTACAACTATGACCTCTTAAACTAGACCGCTCTAGAAGGGGGAATATTTGGTTAACCCTTACTTTATTTTCTATCCCTCAATCAAATCTCCCCCTCCATTCTTCTGGACTCCAGAGAGAACAAACCCAAGCTACTGAACTGTTCTTCATATAACAGCCCCTACAAACCTGGAATCAATCTGATGATCCTCTTCTGAACTGCCTCCAGTGCCACCACATCTTCCCTCAAAGAAGGTGACCAAAACTGAACACAATGCTCCAAGTGTGGTCTTCCCAACGTGTTAGACAATTGTAACTACACTTCTCCGCTTTTATACTCTGGACTTTTTGCAATAAATACCGATATTCTATTTGCCTTCCTTCTAACATTCTGTGCCTGCATACCCACTTTCTGAGACTCATGCACAAGGACACCCAGATCCCTCTGCACAGATGCCTTTTGAACCTATTTCCCATTTATCTTTTCTGGCCAAAATGGATGAACTGCAATTTTTGAGGCAGAATTATTATCTTCCACTGTGCAGACAGAGACAAATTATTGGTTTAGTGCCTCTGCTATTTCTGAGTTTCCATTATTACCCCACCATTTCCACCCTGTAAAGGGCCAATATTTACCTTCACCAATCTCTCGCTCTTTATATATCTATCAGAAAGTTTGGTGTCAGTATTTATATTTCAGCTTGCTTCCTTTCATGTTCCATTTTAGCATTTTTGAGATTGTATTTAGTCACCTTTTGTTCGTGTTGGAAATTCTCCCAATCCCCCACGCTGCCACTAACTTTTGCAGGATTTATGCCCTCGCTTTCGCCCTTGTGTTATCTTTGATTTCCTTATTAAGCCATAGGTGATTTTTCACCCTTTTGCAATTCCTCTTCCTCTCAGGAATGTAGCTTGGCTGATGCGTCTTTAATATTTCTCTAAACAGCTGCCACTGTTCTTCGACTGTCCTCCCTTTAATATTCTGCCTAGTCCACTTGGGCCATCTCTTCCCTCAGGCCTGCAGAATTACCCTTGCCCAATGTTAAAACTCGAGTATGTGATTCTGTCCTCTCACTTTGATCCAATCTGCATTTGAAATTTTATCATGCTGTGATCACTCCTCCCAAGCTACAAGGCCATTAATCAATCCTTCTTCATTAAGTAATATAGTGACCAGTTCTCTGGATGGCTCCATAACATGCTGCTCTAAGAAACAGTCCCCCATACATTCTAATAAATCCTTCCTCAAGGCTACCCTTGCCAAGTTGGTTGATCCAGTCAATATGCACGTTAAAGTCACCCATATCATTGTGCCCTATTGACAAAGCCTCCTCATTTCCTGATTTATACTATGCCCTACTTCTAAAGTACTCTTCAGACCCCTGTCAATTACTCCTGACAATGTGTTTCTTTCCTTGCTTCTTATTTCTACCCAAACTGGCTTCACATTTTGGTCTCCGGTATCAATATCATTTCTGAATGCAGCCTTGATGTCACCCTTAACCCATAGAGCAACACCACTTCCTCCTTCTTGTCACCATTCCATCCAGAATACAGAATACCCTGAGACGCTCTGCTCCCAATCCTAATTCTCATATAATCACTATCCATCAGGTCATACCTGTTTGCCACTATTCATGCTCAGCTCATCAACTTTGTTTCGAACACTACATGAATTTAGGTATAAGGTCTTTAAATAAGTCTTACTGATTTGATACAGAGTGATAGATATTGATAATGATACAGAGCAATATAGGTAGATTAAGAGTGTTATAGAGTGATGTAGTGGTACAGAGTGATTCAAAATGATTGAGGGACATAGCGCCAGATTTTACAACCTTGTTCAACCTGAGACCGGAAAACCCTGCCCGATGTCAACGGACCTTCTCACTGTCTACCTCTCGCCCGCTTCGATTCCTGTAGAAGGTGGAGTGGTAGGTCTAGTGGGACATGGAACCGTACAGAGTAATGTAGAGAAATGTAGAGGTATACAGATTGATGATGATTAATATAGAGTGATATAAAGTGATATAGAGAGACAGAGTATCACAGAGTGATACAGATTGATATGGAGTGATACAGAATGAAACAGCATGATATAGAGTGACACAGAGTGATACAGAGTGAAACAGATTGATATGGAGTGATACAGAATGAAACAGCACGATATAGAGTGATACACACATGAATGATGAACATTTATAAATATTGATACAGATATTACTGAGTGATACAGAGTGATGTAGATAGTTATAGAATGATAGTGAGTGATACCAAATTATGTGAAATGATACACAGAGAGATCTGGAGTGATGTAAAATTATACAAAGTGATATGGAATGATGTGGAAATATATAGAGTGATATGGAGTGATGCAGAGTGATATAGAATGATATAGAATGGTGCAGAATGATAAAGAGTTATACGCTATGATGCAGTGTGATGCAGAGTGATTCAGAGTGATACAGAATGATGCAGAATGATAAAGAGTTATACGCTGTGATGCAGTGTGATGCAGAGTGATTCAGAGTGATATAGAATGATGCAGAATGATAAAGAGTTATACGCTGTGATGCAGAGTGATATAGGGTGATACAGAGTGATATAGAATGATGTAGAGAGATATAGAAAGATAAACGTTGATAAACATTTATATAGAATTTTAGAGAGAGAGATACAAACTGCTGTATCACTCTCTATCACACTATATCACTCCACATCATTCTATGTCACTCTGTATCACTCTCTCACTCTGTATCATTCTACACCACTATTACAGTGATAGAGTTATATCGAGTGAAGTAGAATGATACAGATGATAAAGGTTTATATAGAGTGTTACAGAGTGAAGCAGAGAGATATAGGGGTGAATTTGACCATCCTAACCACAACAGTAAATGGAGCAGGCAAGAGATGGACCATGGAAAGGTCCATTGACCTCGGGTGGGATTTTCCGGTTTTAGGATGAGTGTGACTGGAAAATCCTGCCCGTGGAGCTAAACAGAGTGATTCAGAGTGATGTTGAATGATGCATAGTGATACTGAGTGAGATAGAGTGATGCAGAGAGACATAGAGTGATTCAGAGTGATACAGAGTGATTCAGAGTGATACAGAGTGATTCAGAGTGATACAGAGTGATACAGAGTGATTCAGGGTGATACAGAGTGATTCAGAGTGATTAAGAGTGATACAGAGTGATACAGAGTGATTCAGAGTGATTAAGAGTGATACAGAGTGATACAGAGTGGTTCAGAGTGATTCAGAATGATTCAGAGTGACACAGTGTGATTCAGAGTGATACAGAGTGATTCAAAGCGATACAGAGTGATACCGAGTGATTCAGAGTGATACAGAGTGATTGAGAATGATACAGAGTGATTCAGGGTGATACAGAGTGATTCAGAGTGATACAGAGTGATTCAGAATGATTCGGAGTGATACAGAGTGATTTAGAATGATTCAGAGTGATACAGAGCGATACAAAATGATTCAGAATGATTCAGAGTGATACAGAGTGATTCAGAGTGATACGGAGTGATTCAGAGTGATACAAAGTGATACAGAGTGATTCAGAGTCATTCAGAGTGATACATAGTGATTCAGTGTGATACAGAGTGATGCAAAATGATATGAAGTGATATGGAGAGGTGTGGAATGAAAGAGTAATACAGAGCAACATGGAGTGATGTACAATTGTGCATGGTGATACAAAATGATATATAGTGATACAACATGAGATAGAATGATACATAGTATTACACAATGATACAGCATGATGTAGAGCCAAATAATGAGATACAGATTTATTTTGGGTGATGTAGGTTGATACAAAGTTTATGTTATGATAGAGAGTGATACAGAATGAGGCAGAGTGACTTAGAGTGATACAGAGTGATTACAGAGTAATTCAGAATGATGTAGAAGTTTTGACGATACTGTGCCTTTAAGAAATGTATTTTAATCATGTTTTTCTGTGGATGTTTTGTCATCTCAGTGTTGTCTGTAGCTGGCTTCCTTACTGAAGCAGTATACTTGGCATTATGTTGATTTTAGTCTGAACTAATACAGTATTCTGTGGTTTCAATGTTCCCCTGGGATTGCTGAGTAGAGCTTAATTCGGATGATTGGCAAGAATGGTCATGTGATGGTGAGTCTGTGCTTTTCACAAAATATTCCAGCTTAGATGCTGCCTTTGAGTTAAGAAAGAGCAGTCACTCTCTTTTCCCCGCTCCAAAGCTGGAGACTGGAATCTGCCGGAGGATAAGTTTCTTTTTATTGGAGATTCTACTGTATGAAAGTTGCTGCACTGGAAGCTGCAGAGGGAGAGGTATCCTCTTCTATCTCTTGGGTCTGGATACTGGGAACTGCTAGAGGCTGCCTTTACTTCTCTGAGATTTTGCTGCTTTGAGGATATTGAAAATTGCTGTCTGAACAAGTGAGCATAGTTGTTTTTGTGCTCATTCTGAACAAGGCTGTATGTCTATGGGATGTCACTTTAAATTGGAATAACAGAGATAGCTGGCTGTTAAGAGATATACTGAGTCATATTTAAGTCTTGCAGTTGGTAAACATTATGCTAATTGTTTTAATTATATTCTAAGTATGTTCTTAAATAAACTTTATTTGATAAAAGCTTCCTATTGGTCACTTGAATCATACCTGGAGGGAAACACCTAACACTCACCCATGACAAAAATCAAATGTAAAAACCTAGGGTCTAGGCTAACTTCACAAAACACCTTGAATTCCTGGCCAGAGTATACAGTGCAAAGCAGAGTAATACAGATTTCTACAGAGTGCTGTAGAATGATACAGAATGATGGGCAGTAATATAGGGTGATGCAGAGTGATGAAAAGTGATAGAGATGTAGAATGATACAGGGTGAAATAGAACAATAGAGTGACATAAAGTTAAAGTGATACAGAGTAATATATAGTGATGAATAATGACAAAGTGTATTATGAAGTGCTGCTGAGTGACACAGAGTGACACAAAGTGAGATAGAGTAATATAGACTGGAAGAGAGTGGTATAGTGTGACACAGAATGCTACAGAATGATACAGAGAAATGTCACATGATATGGATTGGTATAAAATAATAACGCAGAGTGATAGAGAGTGATAGAGAGTGATGCAGTGATAAGCAAATATAAAATGATGCAGAGTGCTGTAGGGTGATACAGAGCAATGCAGAGTGATACAGAGCAATGTAGAATAATACAGTGATACAGAGTGTTAGAGAATAATCCAGCAATGAACAATAATACAGTAACACAGAGTGCTGCAGACTGATACAGAGCAATGCAGGGTGATACAAAATGATATGGAATAATATAGGGTGATGCAGAGAGATAGCGAGTGATCCAGAGTGATAAAAAATAATAGAGAGATTCAGCATGAAATGGAATTATACAGATTGATATGGAATGATACAAAGTGATATCCAATGATGCAAAGCTATTTAGGTTTTGGTAGGGAGGGATACAGAATGATATAGATCAATACTTGGTGGCACAGAGTAATAAAGTGTGTTAAAAAAAAGATATAAAGCGATGTAGAATGCTGGACAATGATAGAGAGTAATACAGAGTGATATGGAGTGATGCAGAATGATAGAGGGTGAGCAGAGTGATGTAGTGTGATGTACAATGATGTAGAATGATGCAGAATGAGAGCGAGACAGAGTGAAATGGAGTGATACAAAATTACAAGAAAGGTTTAGAATGCAGTACAATGATACAGAATGATACTGAGTAGTGTAGAGTGATACAGAGTGACATTGCATGATCCAATTTGGTACAGAGTGCTGTAGAATGATACAGAGTGTTATAGAATGTTACAGAGTGATAGAGAGCTATACAGTGTGATAGAGTATGCACAACAATATAGAGTGATTTGGAGTGATACAGAGGAATGCAATGTATTACAGAGCACTATAGACTGGTACAAAGTGATGTAGAAATATACAGAAACATAAAGTGAAACATAAAGTACCTAGTTGTGCAGATACAGACTCTATGTCACTCATTATCATTCTTTATCACTCTGTGCCATTAAGTATTGATCTATACCACCAGACTCGTTACATTTTTCCTGTGCTCCATAATATGGAGTGATACAGAGTATTGTCGCATGGTACATATTGTTACAGAGTGATACACAAAATGTAGAGTGATACAGCATGACACAGAGAGATGCAGAGTGATACAGAGAAATATAGAGTGATATAGAGTAACACAGAATGATACAGAGTGATACAAAGTGATACACAGTAAATAATCTCACAATACCAGTTTAAAGTCCAACCAGTTTATTTGGAATAATCACCAATCACGTGATAAAGGAGGAGTACTCCAAAAGCTCGTGATTCCAAATAAACCTGTTGGATTTTAAGCTGGTGTTGTGAGACTTCTTACTGTGCCCACCCCAGTCCAATGTCACCATCTCCAAATCAAAGTGATATAGAGTGACACTGAGTGACACAGAGGGATACGGGATTTCATAGGGTAATACGGAGTGATACACAGTGATATAGAGTGAAACAGAGTATCAGAGTGATACAGAATGCTCTAGAGTGATACAATGTGATGTGGAGGGATACAGAGTGAGGTAGTACCTTGCAGCATGGTATAGAATAATACAGAATGATATAGAGTAAGACAGAATGAAATACAGATCCATGTAGAACTCTGCATACTGACACAGAGCAATGAAAAGTGAATAAGGTTGATAAAGAGTGATACACAATGATGAAAAATGATACTGAGTGTTCAGAGTGAAGTAGAGTGATAGTGATATAGAGTGATATAATTTGATAAACTGTGATACTGAGAGATACAGTGACATACCATGATACAACATGACAAGTGCAATATCCAATAATATAAAGTTAAACCAAGTCATACAGTGCAATATAGAAAGATATAGTGATATAGTTTGATACACAGTGATATGGTATGATATGAGTGATGTCAGATGAGAAAGTGTTATACAGAGTGATACAGAGTAACAGAGAATGACACAGAATGATACTGATTAATATTGAGTAATGTTGTGTGATCCAGACTGCTAGAGAATATTACAGCGCAATACAGAGTGATATAGAATGAATAATTTAGAGTGACAGAGTGATACACAATAATACAGAGTTGTAAGAAGTGAAATAGTGTGACACAGAGCGATTGAGTTTATAAGTCCATAAGACATAGGAGCAGAATTATTACAATATATTGGTTTAACCAACTTGGCAAGTGTAACCTTGAGGAAGAATTTATAGTGTGTAGGAGGGATTGTTTCTTAGAGCAGCATGTTATGGAACTAATCAGATATTAGCTAATGAGGAAGGATTGACTAATGGCCTTGTAGTTAAGGGTGCACTTGGAAAGAGTGATCACAGCATGCTGGAATGTCAAATACAGACTGGAAATGAGAGGACAGAATCACATACTCGAGTTTTAGCATTGGGCAAGGTAATTCTCAGGAAAGAGTTGGTCTAAGTGGAGTAGGAAAGAGTATTGAAGAAGAGGGCAGCAGAAAAAACAGTGGCAGTGATTTCAGGAGATATTAGAGACATCTCAACTAAGGTACATTCCTGAGAGGAAGCGGCTTGTAAAAGGGTGAAAAATTATCCATGGTTTAATAAGGAAATCAAGAATAGCACAAAAGTAAAAATGAGGGTATAAATATTACAAAAGTTAGTGGCAGCGTGGAGGATTGGGAGAACTTCCAACACCAACAAAAGGTGACTAATATCGAAAATATCGAAAATGCTAAAATGCTTTATGAAAGGAAGCAAGCTGAAACATAAACACTGACAACAAACATTTCTACAAGGTGGGACGTCTTGTTGAAGTTGTACAAGACATTGGTAAGGCCACACTTGGAATACTGTGTGCAGTTCTGGTCACCTTATTATAGAAAGGATATTATTAAACTAGAAAGAGTGCAGAAAAGATTTACTAGGATGCTACCGGGACTTGATGGTTTGAGTTATAGGGAAAGGCTGGATAGACTGGGACTTTTCTCTCTGGAGCATAGGAGGCTGAGGGGTGATCTTATGGAGGTCTACAAAATAATGAGAGACATACACCAGCTAAATAGTCAATATCTTTTCCCAAAGGGAGGGGAGTTAAAACTAGAGGACACAGGTTTAAGATGAGAGGGGAAAGATACAAAAGTGTCCAGAAAGGCATTTTTTTTCACACAGAGGCTGGTGAGTGTCTGGAACAAGCTGCCAGAGGTAGTAGTAGAGGCGGGTACAATTTTGTCTTTTAGACAGTTTAGACTGTTACGTGGGTACGATAGATATAAAGGGATATGGGCCAAATGCGGGCAATTGGGACTATCTTAGGGGTTTCAAAAAAAGGATGGCATGGACAAGTTGGGCCAAAGGGCGTGTTTCCATGCTGCAAACTTCTGTGAGTCTAAGTATATAAAGAGGAATATAATAATGAAAATGGATGTTGGACCTTTAGAGGATGGAAATGGTGTGGGAATAATGGGAAACTCAGAGACGGCAGAGACAATAAACAAATACTGCCTCTGTCTTCACAGTAGAACATAATAATTCTGTCCCAAAAACTGCTGTTAATAGAGTGGAACTTGTGAAATTGCTATAACCAGGGAGAAGGTACTCAGTAAACTGAAGGGTTTAAAAGTAGTTAAGTCCCTGGGACAGCTGGCCTACATCCTGGGGTGTTAAGGGAGGTGACAACAGAGATAGCAGATGCATTCATTATGATATTCCAAATTCCCTGGATTCCGGAAAGGTCCCAGTGGACAGGAAACATGCTAATGTGACACCCTTATTCAAGAGAGGAGGGAGGCAAAAAGTAGGAAGCTATAGAACAGTCAGCTTGACTTCTGTAGTGGGAAAGTAACTGAGGTCAAACATTAAGGATGAGGTGACTGAGCATCTGGAAAAGCAAAGCTCAATTCACCAGTCTTTGCACGGTTTTGTAAAGGGTAAGTCTTGTTTGACAAACCTGCTAGAATTCTTTGAGGATGTAATCAGCAAGGTAGATTTTTTTATTCATTCATGGGACATGGACATTGCTGGCTGGGTCACCATTTGTTGCCCATCCCTTGGGAAGGTGATGGGAAGCTGCCTTCTTGAATCGCTGCAGTCCATGTGCTGTGGGTTGACCCACAATACCGTCAGGGAGGGAATTTTGACCCAGCGACTGTGAAGGAATGGAGATATATTTCCAGGTCAGGATAGTGCATAGCTTGGAGGGGAATTTGAGGTGGAAGTGTTCCCATGTACCTACTGCCCTTGTCCTTCTAGGTGGAAGTGGTCATGGATTTAGAAGATGCTGTCTGTGAATCTTTGGTAAATTGCTGTAGTGCATCTTGAAGATAGTACACACTGCTGCTACTGAGTGTTGGTGATGAAGGAATTGAATATTTGTGGATGTGGTGCCAATCAAGTGGGCTGCTTTGTCCTGGATGGTGTTGAGCTTCTTGCGTGTTGTTGGAGCTGCACCCATCCAGGCAAGTGGGGAATATTCCACCACACTCCTGACTTGTGCCTTGTAGATAGGCTCTGGGGAGTCAGGAGGTGGGTTACTCGCCACACTGTTCCCAGCTTCTGACCTGCTCTTGTAGTCACAGTATTTATGTGGTGAGTCCAGTTAAGTTTCTGGTCAACGGCAGCCCCAAGGATATTAACGGTGGGGGATTCAGTGATGGTTACACCATTGAATGTCAAGGGGCGGTAGTTAGAGTATCTCTTATTGGTGGTCATTGCTTGACATTTGTGTGGTGTGAATATTACTTGCCACTTGTCAGTCCAAGCCTGGATATTGTCCAGATCTTGTTGCATTTGAACAAGGGCTGCTTCAGTGTCTGAGGAATCATAGAGTCAACGAGTCATAAAGATTTATAGCATGGAAGCAGGCCCTTCGGCCCAACTTGTCCAATTAAAAGACCCCTAAATTATTCCCAATTGCCCGTATTTGGCCCATATCCCTCTATACCCATCTTACCTGTGTAACTATCTAATTGTTTTTTAAAAGACAGAATTGTACTGGCCTCTACTACTATCTCTGTCAGCTCGTTCCAGACACTCACCACCCTCTATGTGAAAAAATTGCCCCTCTTGTCACTGTTGTATTTCTCCCATCTCACCCTAAACCTATGCCCTCTAGTTTTAGACTCCCCTACTTTGGGAAAAGATATTGACTATCTAGCTGATCTATGCCCCTCATTATTTTGTAGATCTCTATAAAATCACCCCTCAGCCTCATGCACTCCAGAGAAAAAAGTCCCAATCTATCCAGCCTCTTTGTGTAACTTAATCCACGAGGTCTTGGTAGCATCTTTGGTGATGAACATTGTGCAATCATTGGCAAACATCCCTACTTCTGACCTTATGATGGAGGGAAGGTCATTGATGAAGCAGCTGAAGATTGTTGAGTGTAGGTCACTACACTGAGGGGCTCCTGCAGAGATGTCCTGGGGCTGAGATGACTGACCCGTCATAACCAAACCATCTTTCTATGTACCAAGTATGACTCCAACCAGCAGAGAGTTTGCCCCCTGATATTCATTGATTCCAGTTTCGCGAGGGCTCCTTGATGCCACGCTTGGTCAAATGTGGTCTTGATGTCAAGGGCTGCCACACTCACCTCACCCCTGGAATTCAACTCTTTCATCCATGTTTGAACTTAGACTGTAATGAGGTCAGGAACTGAGTGACCCTGGTGAAACACAAACTGGGTGTCCACTGAGCAGGATATTACTGAGCAGGCTTGATTACCCCCCTTCGATCACTTTACTTATGATCGAGAGTAGACTGATTGGACAATTAGCCAGGTTGGATTTGTCGTGCTTTTTGCATACAGGACATACCTGGGAAATTTTCCACATTGTTGGGTTAGATGCCAGTGTTGTAACTGTACTGGAAGAGCTTGGCTAGGGGGACAGCAAGTTCTGGAGCACAAGTCTCGAGCACTATTTCCAGAACGTTATCAGGGCTCATTGCCTTTTCAGTATCCGGTGCCCCTAACCATTTCTTGATATCACGTGGAGTGAATCGAATTGGCTGAAGACTGGCATCTGAGATGTTGGGGACCGCAAGAAGGGGCCGAGATGAATCACCCACTCGGCACTTCTGAATGAAGATTGCTGCGGATACTTCAGCCTTTTCTTTAGCGCTGATGTGCTCAGCTCCTTCAGCATTGAGGACGGGGATATTTTTGGAACCTCCTCCTCCAGTGAGATACCGGGGATCCTGTGGATATGATCTATCCGAATTTCCAGAAGGCATTTGATAAGGTGCCACACAAGAGACTGATCCAGAAGGTTAGATCCCAAAGTGGTGGGGTTAGCGGCTTGGATTGAGGATTAGCTGACTGATATGAAGCAGAAGGTTGGAATAAATGGGTCCTTCCCCTGTTGGCAATCTGTAACTAGTGGCATCCTGAAGGATTCAGTTCTCGGACCACAACTATTTACAATCTATTACAATGATCTACAAGCAGGCCAGGCATGCAACATAGTGAAATTTGCTGATAACATGAAAGTAGGTGGGAAAGAGGCTGAGATGAGGAGATAAAAAGTTTACAAGTGGATATTGATAAGCTATGGGAATGGGCCAGGATCTGGCAGATGGAGTTTAATGTGGATAAATATGTGGTTATCCATTTTGGCTGGAAAAATAAAGGGGCAAATTACTACTTAAATGGGAAACAAGTTCAAAAGGCATCTGTGCAGAGGGATCTGGGTGTCCTTGTGCATGAATCTGAGAAAGTGGGTATGCAGGTGCAGAATGCTATAAGGAAGCTGCATTTACTGCAAAGAGTTTAGATTATAAAATGAAGAAGTGTTGTTACAATAGTATCAGGCATTTGTGAGACTACACTTGGAGTATTGTGTTCAGTTTTGGTCACCTTCTATGAGACAGGACGTGGTGGTACTGGAGGCCGTTCAGAAGAGATTCATTAGATTGATTCCAGGTTTGAAAGGGCTATTTTATGAAGAGCAATTCAGTAGGTTGAGCTTACACTCTCTGGAGTCCAGAATAATGGGAGTGCAGGGGTTTATTGAAGTATATAAAACATTCAACAGGATTGATAAAGTAAATGTTAATCAATTTTTGTTAGAACATAAGAACATAAGAAATAGGAGCAGGAGTAGGCCAACTAGCCCTTCGAGCCTGCCCCGCCATTCAATAAGATCATGGCTGATCTGTCGTGGCTCAGTTCCACATTCCCGCCCTCTCCCCATAACCCTTAATCCCCTCTCTTATCAAAAACCCATCAACCCGCGTCTTAAAAATATTTAGCGAGGTAGCCTCCACCACTTCAACGGGCAGAGAATTCCAGAGATTCACCACCCTTTGAGTGAAGAAGTTCCTCCTCAACTCCGTTCTAAACCACCCCCCCTTTATCTTGAGGCTGTGCCCCCTAGTCCTACTATCCTTTCTGAGCGGGAAGAGCCTCTCCACCTCTATCCTATCCATCCCATTCATCATCTTATACGTCTCAATGAGATCTCCCCTCATTCTTCTAAACTCTAACGAGTACAAGCCTAGTTTATTCAGCCTCTCCTCATAGCTCAACCCCCTCAACTCCGGTATCAGCCTAGTAAACCTCCTCTGCACTCCCTCCAAGGCCAAAATATCCTTGCGCCCAAAATATACGGCGCCCAAAACTGCACACAGTACTCCAGCTGCGGCCTCACCAATGCCCTATACAGCTGCAGCAAGGCCTCCCTACTTTTATATTCAATCCTCCTCGCTATGAAGGCCAGCATCCCATTCGCCTTCCTGACCACCTGCTGCACCTGCAGGCTGGGTTTTTGCGACTCATGCACAAGGACCCCGAGGTCCCTCTGCACCGTCGCCTGCTGCAGTTTTTCGCCACGTAAGTAATAATCCTTCCTACCATTATTCCTACCAAAGTGGACCACCTTGCACTTGCCAACATTAAATTCCATTTGCCAGTTCCTGGCCCATTCGCCCAGCCTATCTAGATCCTTCTGTAGACTCTCCACACCCTCCGCGCAATTTGCCGTTCCACCAATCTTGGTGTCATCAGCACATTTCGACATCACACACTCGGTTCCCTCCTCCAGATCATCTATATAAATGGTAAATAGCTGAGGCCCCAGCACCGACCCCTGGGGCACTCCACTAGTCACCAACCGCCAATCCAAATAGCACCCATTAACCCCCACTCTCTGCCTCCTATTTGACAACCAATCCTCTATCCACGCTAACACCCTACCCCCAAATCCATGTCCCCTGACCTTCTGCAATAACCTCTTGTGAGGTACCTTGTCAAACGCCTTCTGTTCCTTCTAGAAAAGTCTGGGAGAATATGTCATAGTTGTAGAATAAAAGGGGGTGGGATCAAGACAGAGATAAGGAGCAGTTACTTCTCACGGAGGATTGTGAATTTATGGAACTCACTGCCCCAAAGTGCAATGAATGCAGAATCAATCCATGGATTCAAGAAAGAGACAGATAAATATTTGATCAAAAGTTGGCTAAAGGGCTATGGGGAGAAAGCAGGGAAGTGGAGTTTGGATGAGATGAAGAACAGCCATGATTATATAAAATACCAGTGTGTGCTCAAAGGGCTGAACTGCCTACTCCCGCTCCTAATTCCTATGATCCTATATTCCTACACAGTTACAAAGAATGAGACAGAGTGCTGCTGAATGATGCAGTGTGAAGTAGACTGATACACAGTGACAGAGAGTGAGCGATATATCATGACAATTAGCAACAAAGGATGTTATAGAGCTGTATAGATGCAGAAATACATGAAGAAACAAGTACAGTCATATAGAGATACAATGATAAAGGGATACAATGAAACACAGATACAATAGTACAGAGATACAATGACATAGCGATACAATGATAGATAAAATGATACAGAAATATAATGATGCAGAGATACAAAGATTTAGAGATAAAATGATACAGAGATACAATAATACAGAGCTACAATGACACAGAGATACAATGATCGAGACACACATCAGTAGATACAATGATACAGCGATACAATGACACAGAGTATAATGACTCAGAGGTACAAGGATTCAGAGACAATGATGACACCAATATACATTGATACAGAGATATAATGATACAGAGATGATATTGGAATAGTGTAGGTTAGATGGGCTTTAGATTGGTTTCACAGGTTGACACATCATCAAAGGCTAAAGTGCCTGTACTATGCTCTATATTCTATGTTCTGGAGATACATTGATGCAGAAATACAATGATACAGAGATACAATGATACAGAGATATAATGATAAGCAGATACAATGATAGATACAATGAGACACAGAAACAGTGATTACTGAGATACAATGATACAGAACTATAACAATAGACAGATATAATGATAAATACAATGATATAGCAATGCAATGACACAGATACAATGTTACAGAGATACATTGATACAGAGAAACAATGATAGAAATACAATTAAACAGAGGTACAATGGTACAGAGATACAATGATACAGAGATACAATGACAGATACAGTGATACAGTGATTTAATGATACAGCAATACAATAATAGAGATACAATGTTACAAAGATACAATAATACTGATAAAAATGGTACAGAGATACAATGATACTGTAATGCAATGAAGCAGAAATACATTGACACAGAAATATATTGATACAGAGATACATTGATGCAGGAGACAGTGATATGGAGATACAATGGTACAGAGAGACAATGATACAGAGATACAATGATATTGAGATACAATGATAATGAGATATAATAATGCAGCAGTGCAATAATACAGAGATACATCAGTGCAGAGATGCATTGATACAGAGATACAATGACAGATACAAAGATACAGAGATACAAAGACAAATACAATGATGCAGAGATACAATGATACAGAAATACAATTACACAGATATACAATGATGCAGGGATACGATAAAAAGAGACACCGTGATGCAGAAATAAAAGGATAAGAAGATAGAATGATCAATCCAATTATGCACAGATAAAATGATTAAGGAGATACAATGATAGACACAATGACACAGAGGTACAATGACGCAGATACAATGATACAGAGATACAATGATAGAGATACAATGATACCATGATCAAATGATGGATATATTGATACATAGATACAATGATACAGAGACACAAAGATACAAAAATATAACGTACAGAAATACACTGATACAGAGATACAATGATACTGAGATACAATGATACAGAGATACAATGATACAGAGATAAAATGATACTGAGATGCAATGACAGAAAGATACAATGATCCAGAAATACATTGATATAGAGATACAATGACACAGAGACACAACTATACAGAGATACGAAGATACAGAGATACATTGATACAGAAGTAAATACAATGATGCAGAGGTACGATGGTATAGATATACAATGCTAAAGAGATACATTGACAAAGAGATACAATTATACAGGGAAACAATGTTACAGAGATACAATGAACCAGAGATACATTGATGCACAGACATGATAAAAAGAGACACAATGAGTTAAAATGATAAGAGGATACAATGATAAATACAATGATACACAAATAAAATGATTACAGAGATACAATGACACTGAGATAAAATGATACAAAGGTACAATGATAGACACAATGATATAGAGATACAATACAAAGATACAATGATACAGAGACACAATGATATAAAGAAACAATGATAGAGATACAATGATACTGAGATAAATTGTGCACATAGTAATACATAGATACAATGATACACGGATGCAATGATACTGAGATACAATGACACTGAGATAAAATGATACAAAGGTACAATGATAGACACAATGATATAGAGATACAATACAAAGATACAATGATACAGAGACACAATGATATAAAGAAACAATGATAGAGATACAATGATACTGAGATAAATTGTGCACATAGTAATACATAGATACAATGATACACAGATGCAATGATACTGAGATACAAGATGCAGAGATAAAATGATACAGAGATACAATAATAAAGAGATACCATGATCGATGAAATGATGCAGAGATACAATGATACTGAGATACAGAGATAAAATGGTAAGAATATACAATGATAGATACAATGATACACAGATACAATGATTATGCAGATACAATGGCACAGAAATACAATGATAGAAACAATGATAGACACAATGATATAGAGATACAATGATACAGATACAGTGATACAGAGAGACAATGATATAAAGAAACATTGATAGAGGTACAATGATGTTGCGATAAAATGTTGGATACAATGATACAGAGATATAATGATACAGAGATACAATGACATATTGATACTGAGATACATTGATACTGAGATAGAATGATATTGAGATACAGTGATACAGTGGTACAAATATACAGGGAGACAATGATATTGAGGTACAATCTCACAGTGATACAATGATACAGAGATAAAATGGTACAGAGATACAATGATAAATATAGTGATAAAGTGATACTGAGATACAATGAAACAGAAATACAATGACGCAGCAATGCAATGATACAGAGATACATGCATACAGAGATAGATTGATACAGAGATACAATGATAGATGCAGTAATACAGATACAATTACACAAGTGTACAATGAGTAAATAAGATACAAAGAGACACAATGATGCAGATATAAAATGATAAAAAGATACAATAATAGATATAATGATATACAAATACAATGATTGTGGATATAAAATGACAGAGATACAATGATAGAGAGATACAATTATAGACGCAATGATACAGAGATACAATAACAGAAAGAAATAATACTAGAGGTACAATGATGCTGCAATAAATTGGTAAATACAATGATACAGATATGCAATAGTACAGAGATATGTCGATACAGAGGTACAATGGTACAGGGATACAATGTTAGCAGGAAAATGGTACTGAGATGCAATGATATAGAGATACAATGATAGAAGGAAATGATACAGAGATACAATGATAGATACGGTGATACAGTGGTAAAATGATACTGAGATATAATGATACTGAGACAAAATGATAGATATAATGATACAGAGATACAATGATACAAAGATACAATGATACAAAGGTACAATGAGATTGAGATAAACTGATTGAAACAATGATACAGAGATACAATAATACAGAGATATAATGATAGAAAGATAAAATGAAACTGAGTAAAAATGATTGATACAATGATAGCTACATTGTAGAAACAGAGATGCAATGATAGCTACAATGATAAAGAGATGAATAATACAGAGATACAATAACATGGAGACATAATGATACAGAGATACAATGATACAGAGATACAATGATGCAGGGATACAATGATACAGAGATACAATAATAAAGAGATACTATGTTAGATGAAATGATACAGAGATACAATGATACTGAGATACAGAGATAAAATGGTAAGAATACACAATGATAGATACAATGATACACAGATACAATGATTATGGAGATACAATGGCACAGAAATACAATGAAAGAGAGAAACAATGATAGACACATTGATACAGAGATACAATGATACAGATACAGTGATACAAAGATTCAATGATATAAAGAAACATTGATAGAGATACAATGATGCTGCGATAAAATATTGGATACAATGATGCAGAGATACAATGATATATTGATACACTTATACTGAGATACAATAATAGAGATTCAATGATACAGTGGTACATTGATACTGAGATACATTGATATTGAGATACAATGATATTGATATACAATGATACAGTGGTACAAATATACAGGGAGACAATGATACTGAGATACAATGTCACACGGATACAGTAATACAGAGATAAAATGGTACAGAAATACAATGAAACAGAGATACAATGATGCAACAATGCAATGATACAGAGATACATAGGGACAGAGATACATTGATACAGAAATACAATGATATCTACAGTAATTGAGATACAATTACACAGATGTACAATGATGCAGAGATAAGATACAAAGAGACACAATGATGCAGATGTAAAATGATAAGATACAATGATAGATATAATGATATACAGAGATACAATGATATAGAGATACAACGACACAGAGGTACAATGATACAGAGTTACAATGCTACCGAGATACATTGATAAAGTGATATAATGATGCAGAAATACAATGGTACAGTGATACAATGATACACAGATACATTGATAGAGATAAAATGATACAGAGATACAATGATGCAGAGATAAGATAAAAAGATATACAATGATGCAGAGATAACATGATAAGAAGATAGAATGATAGATACAATGATACATAGATGTAATGACTATGGAGATACAATGACACAGAGATACAATGATAGAGAGAAACAATGACAGACAAAATGATACAGATAGGCAATGACACAAACACAATGATAAAGGGATATAATGATACAGAGGAACAATGATAGACACACAATGATACAGATATACATTGATACAGAGATGCAATGATACAACACACAATGAAAGATACATTGATTAAGAGATACAATGAGGCAGAGATATAATGATGCTGAGACACAATGGTAGGCACAATCACTGAGAGATACAATGATACGCAAAAAGAATGATACAGAGATACAATATTACAAAGATAAAATAATACTGAGATAAAATGATAGAGGTACAATGCTACAGAGATACAATAACACAGAAATACAATGATACTGAGAAAAAAATGATAGATAGAATGATACAGTGATAAAATGATACTGAGATACAATGATACTAAGATACAATGATAAGAGATACAATGATATTAAGGTATAATGATATAGACATACAATCATACAGAGATACAATGGTACTAAGATAAAATAATAGATGCAATGTCACAAAGATACAATGATACAGAGATATAATGATACAGAGCTGCAAAAATGATACAGAGATAAAATGATACAGTGTTACAATGATACAGAGGTACAATGATACTGAGATAAAATGTTTGATACAATGATACAGAAATACAGTGACACAGAGATACAATGATATAGAGATACAATGACACAGAGGAACAATGAAACAGAGATACAATGATAAAAAGGTACAATGATACAGAATACAATGATACTGAGATAAAAATAATAGACACAATGACACTGAGATACAATGATAAAGAGATACAATGGTACAGTGGTACAATGATACAGAGATGAAATGATGCTGAACTAGCATGATGAAGAGATACAATGATACAGAGACACAGTGATACAGAGACACAATGATATTGAGATAAATTGATAGAGATACAGTGATACTGAGTTACAATAATACAGAGATACAATGATACAGTGATATAATAATACAGAAATATATTGATACTAAGATTAAATGGTACAGAGATTCAATGATACCGAGATACAGTGATACAGAGATTCAATGATATTGAGATAAATTGATACAGAGATACAATGATACTGTGTTACAACAATAAAGAGATACAGTGACACAGAGATATATTGATACTAAGATAAAATGATACAGATTCACTGATACAGTGATATAATAATACTGAGATATAATGTTACAGGGATGCAGCAATACGGAGATACATTAAGACAGAGGTACAATTGTACAGAGATACAATGATACAGAGATACAATGATATAGAAATAAAATGGTGCTGAGATAGAGTGATGCAGAGATACAATGAAAGAGATACAATGATACAGAAATACAATAATACAGCGATACAATGATACAGGGATACAATGATGCAAAAATACAATAATAGATACAATGATACTGAGATACACTGATACAGAGATACAATGATGCAGAGATACAATAATAAAGAGATAAAACAATACTGTGAAACAATGATAGATGAAATGATACAGAGGTACAATAATACAGAGATAAAATGTGCACAGAACTACAATGATACATAGATAAAAAGGTAGAGGGATATAATGGTACAGAAATACAATGATAAAGAGATAAAGTGATAATGAGGTACAATGGTACAGTGATACAATGATAGAGATACAATGATACAGAGATACAATGATACAGTGATACATTGATACAGAGATACAATGATACTGAGATAAAATGATAGATACAACGATATAGAAATGCCATGATACAGAGATACAATGATACAGAGATACAATGATAGAGAGATACTACAGAGATGCAATAATGCAGACATACAATGATACAGTGGCATAATAGTACAGAGGTACAAAGATACAGAAGTACAATGATACAGAGATACAATGATACATGATACAATGATGCAGTGATACAATGATACAGAGATACAATGATATTGAGATGCAATGATAAAGAGATATAATATCATTACAGAGATACAATGATACAGAGAAACAATAATAGAGATACAATGATACCATGACAAAATGATGGAAATAATGATACAGAGAGATACAATGGTACAGAGACACAATGGTGCCGAGATAAGATAAAAAGAGGCACAATAGCGTAGAGATAAAATCATAAGAATATACAATGATAGATACAATGATACACAGATACAATGATTACAGAGATACAATAATAGAGAGAAACAATAATAGAGATACAATGATACTGTGATAAAATGATGGATACAATGATACAGAGATACAATGATACAGAGGTACAATGCTAGAGAGATACAATAATACAGAGATGAAATGTTGCAGACATAGAATGATAGAGAGGTACAATGGTACAGAGATACATTGAAACAGAGATAGAATGATGGACACAATGACACCAAGATACAATGAAACAGAGATACAATGATGCAGAGATACAATAATACAGAGATACAATGGTACAGAGATATATTGATACTAAGATAAAATGATTATGAGATTCAATGATACAGTGATACAATAATACTGAAATACAATTTTACAGGGATGCAGTAATATGGAGATACATTAAGGCAGAGGTGCAATTATACAGAGATACAATGATACAGCGATAGGATGGTACAGAGATATAATGAAAAAGATATGATACAGAAATACAATGATGCAGCGATACAATGATACAGGGATACAATGATGCAAAAAATACAATGATAGATATAATGATACTGTGATACACTGATACAGAGATACACTGATACTGAGGTACAATGATACAGATATACAATGGTACAATGATACAATGATGGATACAATGATACAGAGATACAACACCACAGAGATTCAATGATACAGAGAAACAATGATACAGTGATACACGCATAAAATGAAGCAGAGATACAATAATGTAGAAATACAATGATGCGAAGATACAATGATAAAGAGATAAAACACCACAGAGATACAATGATACAGAAATACAATGATACAGTAATACACAGATAAAATGAAGCAGAGATACAATGATGCAGAAATACAATGATGCGGAGATACAATGATACAGAGATACAATGACACAGACTTACAATGATACTGAGATACAATGATACAATTATACTGAGATACAATGATACTGTGTTAATATGATGGATACAATGATACACAGATAAAATGAAGCAGAGATACAATGATGCAAAAATACAACGATGCAGAGATGCGATGATACGGAATACAATGATGCAGCGATATAATGATACAGGCTTACAATGATGCTGAGATACAATGATACTGAAATGCCATGATACAGAGATACAATGACACACAGATACAATGATATATTGATACAATTATACTGAGATATAATAACACAGAGATACAATGATACTGAAATGCTATGATACAGAGATACAATGACACACAGATACAATGATATATTGATACAATTATACTGAGATATAATAACACAGAGATACAATGATACTGTGATACATTGACACTGAGGTACAATAATACTGGGATACAATGATATTGAGATGCAATGATACAGAGGCACAAATATACAGGGAGACAATGATACTGTGATGTAATGTCACAGGGATAAATGATACAGAGATTCAATGCTAATGAGATGCAGTGATACTGATATACAATGATACATAGATGCAATGATATAGAAATGAAATGGTACGGAGATACATTGATACAGAGATACAGCAATATAGAAATACAAGGATACAGAGATACATTGACACAGAAATACAATGATACAGTGGTACAGTAATACAATGATATGTACAATGATACAAAGATAAAATGATACTGAGATACAATGACACAGAGATACAATGATACAGAGATACAACACAGAAGTACAATGATACAGAGATACAATGATACAGTGATATAATTATACTGAGATACAATGATACAGAGATACAATGATACAGTAATGCATTGATACTGAGACACAATGATACAGAAATATGGTAATACAGAGATATAATGATACTGTGTTAATATGATGGATACAATGATACACAGGTAAAATGAAGTAGAGATACAATGATAATGAGATGAAATGATACAGAGAAACATTGATACAGAGATACAGTGATACAGAAATACAAGGATACAGAGATATATTGACACAGAAATACAATGATACAGAGGTACAATGATACACAGATACAAAGACACAGAGATATAATGGTACAGAAATACAATGATAAAGAGACACAATGACACAGAGATACAATGATACAGAAATACAATGATAATGAGATACAATGGTACAGGGGTACAATGATACTGAGATAATATGATAGATACAATGATACAGAAATACATTGATAGATGCAATGATACAGAGATGAACTGGTACAGAGATATGACAATACAGAGATTTAATGTTACAAAGATATAATGATATGGAGATTCAATGATACAGAGATACAATGATACAGAAATACAATGATATTGAGATACAATGATACGGCAATACAATGGTACTGAGACACAATGATGCAGTGATACAATGATCAATGCAATGATACACAGATACAATGATTCAGATATACAATGATACAAATATACAGCACTACAGAGGTACAATGATACAGATATACAATGATACTGAGATATAGTGATGCAGAGATACAATGATACAGGGAGAAAATGATACAGAGGTACAACAACACAGAGATAAAATGATACAAAGATACAACAACATAAAGATACAATGACACAGAGCTACATTGCTACAGAGATACAATGACACAGGGATACAGAGGTTAACTAATACAGTGTGTCACACTGTGCTAACAACTGTGCCACATTGTATAGAAGGATAGAGATGCAGAAATGCAGTGATGGACAGCTGCAGTCACACAGATATAATCATAAAGAGCCATGGTAATAGAATAACTCAGCCATAGAGAGAAAGAGAGTGAGGTAAATTGACAGAGAGATCTATAGAGTAATAGAGAGATAGAGAATGAGGAATACAATGTGGGGAGATGGTGCGATAGAGGGAGATTTAGCGATGGAGTGATAGATAGTGTTATAGAGAGATAGAAAGTATGACAGAGAGATAGATAAAGTATCAGAGGGATCTATAGAGTGGTCAAGAGAATGTGGTAGGATAGATAAATTTAGAGAGAGATTAAGAGAGTTGTAGATTGATGGAGAGATGGATGAATTTATGGAGAGATAAAGAAAATGGTATGTACCACGGTAGAGTGAGAGAGCATGATAATAACATAAATAGAGAGATAGTTATAAATAGATAGATGGTGTGACAAAAAGATGGATAAAGTGATAGAGATGTACAGTGTTAAAAAAGCAGTCTGACAGACAGACAGATTGACAGATAAATGTTATCGTATGAGGAACAGTTGAGGACTCTAAGTCTGTACTTATTGGAGTTTAGAAGAATGAGAGGGGATCTTATTGAAACTTATAGGACACTGTGAGGTCTGGATAGAGTGGACATGAAGAGGATGTTTCCACTAGTAGGAAAAATTAGAAACAGAGGGCACAACCTCAAGCTAAAGGGATGATCCTTTAAAACAAAAATGAGGAGGAATTTCTTCAGCCACAGAGTGTGAATCTGTGGAACTCTTTGGCGCAGAAAGCTGTGGAGGCCAGGCCACTGAGTGTCTTTAAGGCACTAATAGATAGATTCTTGATTAATAAGGAGATCAGGGGTTATAGGGAAAAGGCAGGAGAATGGGGATGCGAAAAATATTAGCCACGATTGAATGGTGGAGCAGAGTCAATGAGCCAAGTGGCTTAATTCTTCTCCTATGTTTTATGGTCTTATGGTCTTTTGGACAGATACAATGGGCCTAGTTATACTCTCAGTAAGGTTGTCACATCATTCCTAACTGAGCCTGGAGAATTCTGGCCATTTCTGATCGAACTGACTGACAGCTCTAGATATTGAGTGAAACCATCGATTAGAACCAATTAACTTGACATGAAGAATTAACATCCACTGAATACCTCACTTTTACAGAGATTAAGATAAACCATTGTGAAATCCACATGCTGGGAAAATTGAATATCATGAACACATTGCTAAAAATGTGTTTGCTTTTACAATTATGGATAAAGTTGACATTCCACACTTGTTAATTTTTTTGGGACTGCAAGGCTGCTCAGCTTAGGATCAATTATGAACATAGTACACGTTCAATAAGGTTTATGTTTTCAAAAGTTTTGATGGTGTGGCTAATATTGTAAAAGAACAATTTTCATCCATTCAGTGATTTCTACTTAGAGTGCTCAATAGCACACCCTGTGGCGAGTCGTGGAATTGCAGTTAACAATCCCTGGATGTCTGTGTTTAATGGTTCCCATGCAGACACCAGGAGTTGCTCGGACTTTAAGAGTAGTAATGACAGTGATTGCCCCCAAATCTGAGCCAATGATGGAGCAATTCAGTGATGGGAAGGCTGAATGTTAGCAAGAGGCAAAGATGGGCTCAAGAAAGGCACATGCGGTGATAGAGACAGAGCATGATAGATGCAGTGATGGAGAGAGAGAGAATATAGTGACAGACAGACAGATGCACATAGTGAAACATTAATATCTTCAGATCTCAGTCCACAGGTGGGACTGGCCCATAGCACCTCGACCTCTATAGTGGGTAGGACCTTAGTTAGGCTGCGTTTGGAATATAGTGTTCAATTCTGGTTCCCACACTACCTGAAGGATGTGGAGGCTTTGGAGAGGGTACAGAAAATATTTACCAGATGTTGCCTGGTATGGAGGGCATTAGATATGAGGAGAGATTGGAGAAATTTGGTTTGCTCTCACTGGAATGATGGAGGCTGAGGGGCAACCTTATAGAAGTCTACAAGATTATGAGGGGCACGGGCAGAGTGGATAGTCAGAAGCTTTTTCCCAGAGTGGAAGAGTCAATTACTAGGCGGCATAGATTTAAGGTACGAGAGACAAGGTTTAAAGGAGATGTACGAGGCCTGGAACTTGAGGTAGTGGAAGCAAATATTATGGTGAGTTTTAAGGGGTGTCTTCACAAATGAAGAGGTTGGGAATAAAGGGATATGGTTCCTGAAAGGGTAGCGGGTCTTAGTTCAGTCAGACAGCATGGTCGGTGCCGGCTTGGAGGGCCGAAGGGCCTGGTCCTGTGCTGTAATTTTCTTTGTTCTTTGTTGTTTGACAAGCAGACGGGTCCCAAATCCATCCAGGCTGGAACAGGAGCTGAATTCACTGCAGTTGGCACTAATCGAACCCACATGGACCATCCAGCCAACTGTATCAATAACCCACTGCACACAGACCTGAACATGCATCTTGTGGCTCTGGAACTGTGGATCGGGATGGTGAGGGCTCCCATTGTGTTTCTATCTGTTCACCCTGTCCACCATTGACGTTTCTGGATGGTGTTTTCAGGTTTGGCCATGCTATGAATGTATCTTCCTTGGCCATCAAGTCCTGGGGTGCGTCTCCAATCTGGAGCTTCTGTTCCTGAGACAGAGACACTGTGCTAGTGGTATATAGGGACATAGAAACTGGAAGCAGGAGTAGGCCATTCAGCCCTTCGAGCCTGCTCTGCCCTTCATCTTGATCATGGCTGATCATTAAATTCAATATCCTGATTCCCTCCCTTCCCGCACCCCACCCCCCCCCCGGATCCCTTGATCCCTTTAGCTCCAAGAGCTATATCTAATTTCTTCTTGAAATCAGCAAATGTTTTGGCCTCAACTACTTTCTGTGGGAGTGAATTCCACATATTCACCACCCTCTGGGTGAAGACATTTCTCCACCTGAATTCTAAAGGATTATCCTTTGTCCTCAAACTACAACCCCTAGTTCTGGACTCCCCCACAATTGGAAACATTCTTCGTGTATCTACCCTGTCTAACACTGTTACAATTTTATAAGTTTCTATGAGATTCCCCTCTTCAAACTCCAACGAATACAATCTGAACCAATGTAGTCTTTCCTCATGTGACAGACAGGAAGGCCATATAAGGAGAGACTGAGGTGACACAGCGGTTAGCAGTGCTGCTGCACAGTGCGAGGTAACAGGAGATGAGAAGTGGGTTTCTGTATGGGTTTTCTCCAAGAGCCCTGGTTTACCATGCAAAATTGTCCATTAGTTTCCGCCTCAGTTAGGTGGATTGACAGGGCAAATGCGCAGGGTAATGGGAATAGGATAGAGAGAGGCCAGAGCAGGATGGTAAAGCTGGAGTTGAGACCACAATCAGCCATTGAAAGAAGTCTCACACCAGGTTAAAATCCAACAGGTTTATTTGTACCACAAGCTTTTGAAGCATTGCTCCTTCATCAAGTGAATGATGCAGCATTCTGAAAGCTCATGATACCAAATAAACCTGTTGGACTTTAATCTAGTGTAAGATCTCATACTGTTCCCACCCTGGTACACTGCCAGCATCTCCACATCACAAGCAGTTCTGATCTTATTGAATGGCAGAACAGGCTATAAAGGCCAAACAGCCTACTCCTGCTCCAAAGTTTTAGATCCTTCTCATTCTCCCATTTGCAGGGTCATGCATTCCTCCTCTCTCATTCCTCCCACTCACTTTCCCCCTCTTTCTTTCCTCCCCTTCTTTCCCCCCTCTCTCTTTCCCCTCTCTATTTTCCACTCTCCCCTTCACCCTCTCTATTTCCCTCTCTGTCTTTCCCTCTCCTTCCTCATTCTCTTTCTCACTCTCTCTTTCCCTTCCCTCTCTCCCCGTTTTTCTTTCCCCCTCTCTGCCCCCTCTCTATTTCCTCCACTCTATTTCCCTCTCTCTCCTTCCCTCTCTTTCCTCCTCTCTCTTTCTCCCTCTCTCTTTCCCTTCTCTCTCTCCCCCACTCTCTTTCACCCTCTCACTTTCCCCCTGTCTCTGAACCACACTTGATTTCCCTTTCTATCTCTCCTCCTTCTCTTTCTTCATCTCTCTTTCCCCTCTCTCTTTCCTTCATTCTCTTTTCCGTCTCTCTTCCCCCTCTATCTTTCCCCCTCTCTCTTTCTTCCTCTCTCTTCCCCCCCCCCATCACCCTCTCTCTTTTCTCCCTCTCTATTTTTCACTCTGTCTTTCCCTCTATCTCTTCCCCATCTTTCCCTCTCTCTCTTTCCCTCCCTTTTCTCCCTATTTCTTCTCCCTCTCTATTTCCCCTTCTCTTTTTCCCCCTCTCTCTTCCCTCTTCTCTATTTTCTCCTTGCTCTTTCCCTCTCTTTCCCACCCTTTTTCACCCTCTCTCTTCTCCCCTCTTGCTTTACTCCTCTATCTTTTCTTTTCTCTCTTTTTTCACTTGTCCTTCCTCCTCTCTCTTCCCCTCTCTTTTCTCATCCTTGTTCTTCCTCTCTTCTTCCCTCCTCTCTTTCCCTCTCTGTCTTTCCTGCTCACTACTGCCCCCTTCCTTTTCCTGTCTCTTTCCCCCCTCTGTATTTTCCCCACACTCTTTACTCCTCTCTCTTTCACCCTCTCTCTTCCCCCTCTCTCTCCTCCTCTCACTTTCCCCTTCCCTCTCTCACCTCCTTTGTCTTCCCACTCCTTTATTCCAGCTCTCTCTCTCCCCTTGTCCTTCTGCTCCACTCTCTTTGCCCCTCTCTCTTTCCTTCTCTCCCTTAACCCTCTCTCTTTACCCCTTGCTTTCACTCATTCTATTTCCTACTTTCTCTTTCTCCTCTCTTTTCCCCTCTCTCCTCCCTATTTTCCCCTCACCCTTTCCCCCCTCTTCTTTCACCCTCTCTCTTCCACCCTCAATCTTTCCTCATTTATCTTTCTTCAACTGTCTTTCGTCGTCTCTCTTCCCCTCTCTCTTTTCCCATCCTCATTCTTCTTCTCTTTCTCTCTTCTCTTTCCCTCTCTCTCTTTCCTGCTCTGTACTTGCCCCCATCTCTTCCCCTGTCTCTTTTCCCATGCTCTTTTCACCTCTCTCTTTCACCTTCTCTCTCTTTATCCCCTCTCTCTCCTCCTCTCACTTTCTCCTTCTCTCTCTCCTCCTCCTCTCTCTTTCCCTCTCTCTCTCTCTTTCCCCTTGCCTTTCTGCTCTTTCCCCTCTCTGTTCCCATCTCTCTCAACCATCTCTCTTTTCCTCTCTTACTGTCACCCATTCTATTTCCTCCTCTCTCTTTCTCCTCTCTTTCCACTTCTCACTTCTCCCTCTCTATTTTCCCCTTACTAGTTTCCTCTCTTTTTCCTCCTCTTCTTTCACCCTCTCTCTTCCCCGTCTTGCTTTACTCCTCTATCTTTCCTCCTCTCTCTTCCTTCATCTGTCTTTCCTCCTCTCTCACCCTCTCTCTTTTTCCATCCTCATTCTTACTCTGTCCTTCTCTCCTCTCTTCCCCTCTCTCTCTTTCCTCCTCTCTACTTCCCCCTCTTTCTTCCCCATCTCTTTCCCCTCTCTCTTTTCCCACTCTCTTTTCCCCTCTCTCTTCCACCCTCTCTCTTTCCCCCTCTCTCTCCTCCTCTCAATTTCCCCCTCTCTCTCCTCCTCTCTCTCTCCCCCTCTTTTTTTCCTACTCTCTCGATCCTGTTTGTGAACACAACTCCCACACACCTGATGAAGGAGCAGCGCTCCGAAAGCTTGTGACTTGTGCTACCAAATAAACCTGTTGGACTTTAACCTGGTGTTGTGAGACTTCTTACTGTGTTTACCCCAGTCCAACGCTGACGCCTCCACATCATGTCCACCCCACTGACCTGTCACCTCAGGATCTTAAACATTTCAGTAAGATCCCCTCTCACTCTCCTACACACTAAAGGGTATAGACCCAACCTGCTCACCCTCTCTTCATACAAAAAATCTTCTCATCCCAGAAATAAGTAGACAGAGGTAGAGACAGATAGAGAGACAGTAAGTGAAAGAGAGAGAGAGAGAAAGAGAAACCCCTCAATAAGCAGACAGACAGAGAAAAGGGTAGAGAGATAGAAAGATTCACACAGGAAAAGAGGGCAGGGATAAACAGTTCTGCTGAATTCAACATGGAAAAGAGAATGGGGACAAACAGAAAGAGCAATCAGAACAAAAAAAAAGGACAAGATATATAACAGAGTGGGAAAGAGACTGAGAGACAGAGAGCAACACAATAGAGTAGACAGACAGATAGGTGGAGAAAGAGAGGATAGAGAGAAAGAGATGGAGGGGGACAGGCAGAGGCAGACTGAGAAGAGAGAGAGAGAGACAGAGAGGAAAGAATAGAGAGACACAGAGATAGATACTACGAAGAAAGACAAACCAACAAAATCAGAGGGAGAGATTCAAAAAGTCAGAGAAAGAGTGGGTCAGACAGAGAGAACGCACACACAGAGTGAGAGGCAGGTAGAAAGAACAGACAGAAAGAAAGAGAGAGAGAGACAGAGAGAGACAGACAGAGAGACAGACAGAGATAGAGAGAGAGAGAGACAAGTAGAGAGAGAGAGACAGACAGACAGAGATGGACAGAAAGAGGGACAGACAGAAAGAGAGACAGAGAGAGGCAGGCAGAAAGAGAGACAGCGATAGAGAGAGAGAGACACAGAGACCTGTACAGAGGGAGAAAATGGGTCAGAGAGAAGAGTAACCAGAGAAAATGAGAGACAGAGAGACAGACAGAGATAGAGAGACAGAGAAAGAAAGAGGGAGAGAGAGAGAGGGAGGGAGGGAGATAGAAAGAGAGAGACACAAAGAGAAAGAGAGTCAGAGAGAGACACACAGAGAGAGAGACAGAGATTGAGATAGAAAGAGAGAGAGAGACAAAGAGATGGAGACAGAGAGAAAAACAGAGACAGAGGGAGAGAGTGAGAGACAGAGAGAGAGAGACAGAGGGAGACGGAGATAAACAGAGAGAGACAGACAGAGAGGGAGAGAGACAAAGACAGAGAGAGAGACAGGGTGAGAGAGAGAGACAGAGAGAGAAAGCAGTACACACACAGATGGGATACTGTCCTGTGTTGCAGTCTCTGGTTATTTAAACCTTACTGTGGGTTTACAGGAGTAAGTGACAATGCCCAGTGCTGATATGGAGGGACAGACAGTGAGGAATAGACAGTTTGGATGTGGATACTCCATTAACAGACCATTATCACTGCCCTGGGGCCAAGTGGCTGCTCTCCACATTCCCAGCCGCCTGCTTGCTGAGTGTTAATAGGGCATTCCCACTGCATGGCCCTGACACGTCTGATATAGAGGCTGACACCGCACCACTACTCAAACTCATTACCAACTGCTCAGGTCATGTTTTACACTTGGAGTCACAGTGGGTGCCACATCTCTTGTCAGATGCTTGAAGGTTCAAGAACCTTTCGAAAGACTGGAGGCCAGAGTCAAAGCTTAAGATTCACAGTGTGGAACTGAGGGAGTGCCGCACTGTCAGAGGGTCAGTACTGAGGGAGTGCTGCACTGTCAGAGGGTCAGTACTGAGGGAGTGCTGCACTGTCAGAGGGTCAGTACTGAGGGAGTGCCGCACTGTCAGAGGGTCAGTACTGAGGGAGTGCTGCACTGTCAGAGGGTCAGTACTGAGGGAGTGCCGCACTGTCAGAGGGTCAGTACTGAGGGAGTGCCGCACTGTCAGAGGGTCAGTACTGAGGGAGTGCTGCACTGTCAGAGGGTCAGTACTGAGGGAGTGCTGCAGTGTCAGAGGGTCAGTATTGAGGGAGTGCTGCACTGTCAGAGGGTCAGTACTGAGGGAGTTCTGCACTGTCAGAGGGTCAGTGCTGAGGGAGTGCTGCACTGTCAGAGGGTCAGTACTGAGGGAGTTCTGCACTGTCAGAGGGTCAGTGCTGAGGGAGTGCTGCACTGTCAGAGGGTCAGTGCTGAGGGAGTGCCGCACTGTCAGAGGGTCAGTACTGAGGGAGTTCTGCACTGTCAGAGGGTCAGTGCTGAGGGAGTGCTGCACTGTCAGAGGGTCAGTGCTGAGGGAGTGCCGCACTGTCAGAGGGTCAGTACTGAGGGAGTGCCGCACTGTCAGAGGGTCAGTACTGAGGGAGTTCTGCACTGTCAGAGGGTCAGTGCTGAGGGAGTGCTGCACTGTCAGAGGGTCAGTACTGAGGGAGTGCCGCACTGTCAGAGGGTCAGTACTGAGGGAGTGCCGCACTGTCAGAGGGTCAGTACTGAGGGAGTGCTGCACTGTCAGAGGGTCAGTACTGAGGGGGTGCTGCACTGTCAGAGGGTCAGTACTGAGGGAGTTCTGCACTGTCAGAGGATCAGTACTGAGGGAGTTCTGCACTGTCAGAGGATCAGTACTGAGGGAGTGCTGCACTGTCAGAGGGTCAGTACTGAGGGAGTGCTGCACTGTCAGAGGGTCAGTACTGAGGGAGTGCCGCACTGTCAGAGGGTCAGTACTGAGGGAGTGCTGCACTGTCAGAGGGTCAGTACTGAGGGGGTGCTGCACTGTCAGAGGGTCAGTACTGAGGGAGTGGCACACTGTCAGAGGGTCAGTACTGAAGGAGTGCTGCACTGTCAGACGGTCAGTACTGAGGGAGTGCTGCACTGTCAGAGGGTCAGTACTGAGGGAGTGCTGCACTGTCAGAGGGTCAGTACTGAGGGAGTGCTGCACTGTCAGAGGGTCAGTACTGAGGGAGTGGCACACTGTCAGAGGGTCAGTACTGAGGGAGTGCTGCACTGTCAGAGGGTCAGTACTGAGGGAGTGCTGCACTGTCAGAGGGTCAGTACTGAGGGAGTGCTGCACTGTCAGAGGGTCAGTACTGAGGGAGTGCTGCACTGTCAGAGGATCAGTACTGAGGGAGTGCTGCACTGTCAGAGGGTCAGTACTGAGGGAGCGCCGCACTGTCAGAGGGTCAGTACTGAGGGAGTGCCGCACTGTCAGAGGGTCAGTACTGAGGGAGTGCTGCACTGTCAGAGGGTCAGTACTGAGGGGGTGCTGCACTGTCAGAGGGTCAGTACTGAGGGAGTGCCGCACTGTCAGAGGGTCAGTACTGAGGGAGTGCTGCACTGTCAGAGGGTCAGTACTGAGGGGGTGCTGCACTGTCAGAGGGTCAGTACTGAGGGAGTTCTGCACTGTCAGAGGATCAGTACTGAGGGAGTTCTGCACTGTCAGAGGATCAGTACTGAGGGAGTGCTGCACTGTCAGAGGGTCAGTACTGAGGGAGTGCTGCACTGTCAGAGGGTCAGTACTGAGGGAGTGCCGCACTGTCAGAGGGTCAGTACTGAGGGAGTGCTGCACTGTCAGAGGGTCAGTACTGAGGGGGTGCTGCACTGTCAGAGGGTCAGTACTGAGGGAGTGGCACACTGTCAGAGGGTCAGTACTGAGGGAGTGCTGCACTGTCAGAGGGTCAGTACTGAGGGAGTGCTGCACTGTCAGAGGGTCAGTACTGAGGGAGTGCTGCACTGTCAGAGGGTCAGTACTGAGGGAGTGCTGCACTGTCAGAGGGTCAGTACTGAGGGAGTGGCACACTGTCAGAGGGTCAGTACTGAGGGAGTGCTGCACTGTCAGAGGGTCAGTACTGAGGGAGTGCTGCACTGTCAGAGGGTCAGTACTGAGGGAGTGCTGCACTGTCAGAGGGTCAGTACTGAGGGAGTGCTGCACTGTCAGAGGATCAGTACTGAGGGAGTGCTGCACTGTCAGAGGGTCAGTACTGAGGGAGCGCCGCACTGTCAGAGGGTCAGTACTGAGGGAGTGCCGCACTGTCAGAGGGTCAGTACTGAGGGAGCGCCGCACTGTCAGAGGGTCAGTACTGAGGGAGTGCCGCACTGTCAGAGGGTCAGTACTGAGGGAGTGCTGCACTGTCAGAGGGTCAGTACTGAGGGAGTGCTGCACTGTCAGAGGGTCAGTACTGAGGGAGTGCTGCACTGTCAGAGGGTCAGTACTGAGGGAGTGCTGCACTGTCAGAGGGTCAGTACTGGGGGAGTGGCACACTGTCAGAGGGTCAGTACTGAGGGAGTGCCGCACTGTCAGAGGGTCAGTACTGAGGGAGTGCTGCACTGTCAGAGGGTCAGTACTGAGGGAGTGCTGCACTGTCAGAGGGTCAGTACTGAGGGAGTGCTGCACTGTCAGAGGATCAGTACTGAGGGAGTGCTGCACTGTCAGAGGGTCAGTACTGAGGGAGCGCCGCACTGTCAGAGGATCAGTACTGAGGGAGTGCTGCACTGTCAGAGGATCAGTACTGAGGGAGTGCTGCACTCTCAGAGGGTCAGTACTGATGGAGTGCTGCACTGTCAGAAGGTCATTACAATCTGGCTCTCATTTTAAGGTTGTGTACCCTCTATTCTGGACCCCTTGCCCCTATATTGTGAAGAAACAAAGTAGTTCCTTCTTGAATGCCTATTGAAGACTTCAGTTGTCTCAAGCACCTACCCTGATACAAAGAACAAAGAATAGTACAGCACAGAAACAGGCCCTTCGGCCCTCCAAACCTGTGTCTATCTAACCAGCCGCTTATATTCCTCTATTCCCCATTTGTTCATCTGCCTATCAAGATAAGTCTTAAACGTGGCTAATGTAACTGCCTCACCCCCTCACTTGGCAGTGCATTCCAGACCCCCACCACCCTCTGTGTAAAAAACCTCCCCCGCACATCTCCACTGAACCTTTCCCACTTAACCTTAAACTTGTGCCCCCCTGTATTTATCATTTCAGGGAATAGGCTTCCAATGGTTCACCCTTTCAAAACTTCTATTAATTCTATAAATTTCTATCAGGTCGCCCCTCAGCCTCCGTCTTCCCAGGGAGAACAATCCCAGTTTATTCAATCTCTCCTCATAGTTAAATATCCTCCATACCAGGCAACATCCTGGTAAACCTTTTCTTCACTCTCTCCAAAGCCTGTGTGTCCTTCTGGCAGTGTGGCAATCAGAACTGTACACAGTGTTCCAAAAGTGGCCTAACTAACGTTTTATATAACTGTAATATAATTTGCCAACGTTATACTCAATGCCCTTTTCAATAAAGGCAAACATGCCATATCCTTCCTTCACCACCTATTCCATCTGTGCTGCTATGTTTAAGAATCTGTGGCCCTGTACTCCCACATCTCTCTGTGTGTCCATGCTCCTGATGGTTCTGCCATTTATTTTATAGCTCCCACTTGAATTGGGTCTACCAATCTGCATCACCTCGCATTTGTCCAGATTAAATTCCATCTGCCATTTCTATAAGAACATAAGAACATAAGAACATAAGAAATAGGAGCAGGAGTAGGCCATCTAGCCCTTCGAGCCTGCCCCGCCATTCAATAAGATCATGGCTGATCTGTTGTGGCTCAGTTCCACTTTCCCGCCCTCTCCCCATAACCCTTAATCCCCTCTCTTATCAAGAACCCATCAACCCGCTTCTTAAAAATATTTAGCGAGGCAGCCTCCACCACTTCAACGGGCAGAGAATTCCAGAGATTCACCACCCTTTGAGTGAAGAAGTTCCTCCTCAACTCCGTTCTAAACCGCCTCCCCTTTATCTTGAGGCTGTGCCCCCTAGTCCTACTGTCTTTTTTGAGCGGGAAGACTCTCTCCACCTCTATCCTATCCATCCCATTCATCATCTTATACGTCTCAATGAGATCTCCCCTCATTCTTCTAAACTCTAACGAGTACAAGCCCAGTTTATTCAGCCTCTCCTCATAGCTCAATCCCCTCAACTCCGGTATCAGCCTAGTAAACCTCCTCTGCACTCCCTCCAGGGCCAAAATATCCTTGCGCAGGTGCGGCGCCCAAAACTGCACACAGTACTCCAGCTGCGGCCTCACCAATGCCCTATACAGCTGCAGCAAGACCTCCCTACTTTTATATTCAATCCCCCTCGCTATGAAGGCCAGCATCCCATTCGCCTTCCTGACCACCTGCTGCACCTGCAAGCTGGGTTTTTGCGACTCATGCACAAGGACCTCCGCCCAACTTTCCAGTCTATCGAAATCCTGCTGTATTCTCTGACAATCTTCATCACTATCTGCAACTCCGCCATTCTTAGTATCGTCCGCAAACTTTTTAATCAGACCAGCTACATTTTGTTCCAAGACATTTATATATATTACAAACAGCAGAGAACACAGAACATTACAGCACAGTACAGGCCCTTTGGCCCTCAATGTTGCGCCAACCAGTGGAACCAATCTAATGACCCTCTAACCCAAACTATTCCATTGTTATCCATATGCCTATCCACCGACCATTTGAACGCCCTTAAAATTGGCGAGTCCACAACTGCTGCAGGCAGGGCATTCCGCGCCCTTACTACCCTCTGAGTAAAGAACCTATCTCTGATATCCATCCTATAATTACCACCCCTTAATTTAAAGCTATGTCGCCTCGTGTTAACCATCACCATCTGAGGAAAAAGGCTCTCACTGTCCACCCTATCCAATCCTTTGAGCATCTTGTATGCCTCAATTAGGTCACCTCGTAACCACCTTCTCTCTAATGAAAATAACCTCAAGTCCCTCAGCTATTCCTCATAAGACCTTCCCACCCAGAGGTCCCAATACTGATACCTGCAGAACGCCACTAGTTACAAACATCCATTCAGAAAAATACCCTTCCACCGCTACCCCCTATCTTCTATGGCTAAGCCAGTTCTAAATCCATCTCGCTCGCTCACTCTTGATAGTGTTGTTTAAATCTCTAAGCTGGAGGGAATACATTGCAGGGTTCAGTGCTGGAACCCCAGCTATTCACAATACGCATCAATGATTTGGACGAAGGAATTCAATGCAATATCTCCAGATTTGCTGATGTCAGTAAGCTTGGTGGCAGTGTGTGCTGTGAGGAGGATGTTAAGAGGCTGCAGGGTGACTTGGACAGGCTGGCTGAATGGATAAATACTGAACAAATGCAATATAACGTGGATAAATGTGAGGTTATCCACTTGGGTGGCAAAAATAGGAAGGAAGATGGGCGGCACGATGGCACAGTGGTTAGCACAGCTGCCTCACAGTGCCAGGGACCCGGGTTCGATTCCAGCTTGGGCGACTGTCTGTGTGGAGTTTGCACGTTCTCCCAGTGTCTGCGTCGGTTTCCTCCAGTGCTCCGGTTTCCTCTAAAGTCTAAAGATGTGCAGGTTAGGTTGATTGGCCATGTAAAATTGCCCCTAGTGTCATCAGAGGGACTAGTAAGGTAAATATGTGGGGACCGTCGGAATAGGGTCTTGGTGGTGTAGTGGGGAAAAGCCATAAAGATGGAAACCTGGCATAAAATAGCTGGCTGGCACATGAAGGGTTAAAAGACATTAAGCAGGCACTGACTTTTAATGCAGACAGCTCCTTGAAATTTAAAACATACAGGACAGACAGTTATTTGAATTAAACATAGAGGGACCAAATACTGCAGGAAGCCAGGCACCTTAAAAGATAAAGACAGTCCTGGGACAATGGGGTCTGATAGAGAGATTAGCCACAAGTGGGAACAGGAATACATAAATGCAGGAAAACCAATTACTGTATGAATAGAGTGAGACTAAGTCATTGATAAAGAAGAAATGTATCCATTTATAGAACAACGCAATATTAAAATGCTCGTGTCTGTATCTGTCTGTAACGATGTGTTAAACCATCGTTCACCTACCTGATTACAACGATGTGTTAATGATGTCCGGTCCACCTATTGTGTAAAAGGTATAAAGATGGACCGCTCCGATTGTATCGTTGAGAGGAGGTAGCTGCCCAGTACTGCAGAGTGCCAGTGCCTTTTCTCTACGAAGCTTCGTTAAATAAAACTGTATTGTTGCGCCTCCAGACTGACTCCAAAGTGGTAATTTTCCCACAACAATTGGCGTAGTTGGCGAGGACCCTATTACTGGTGAGTTCGATTGGCCACGATCGGAAGCGGGGTGGAGATTACTGAATCTGTGAGAATCGGACAAGGTCAAGAATACAGTTTGCAAGGGGTAAACTTAAGGGGTTAAAGTTAAGGGGTATTTGTACTAATCAGTATTGTTGTATACGGTATAGTGATAAATACTAACTGCTGATAGCGATAAGTCACTGTGACTTGTGCTGACCAACAAGAGGACAAGGTAATGCCTGTCTCTGAACCTCATCTTAGACCAGACGTTAAGAGGGGAAATCCCCCACGCTATGGTCAGGTATTGAAGTAGGAAAAGAGACACCAAGGGCACTTAGAATTGTGAAGCACAAGTGGCAGAAGTTGGTTAATGTCAAACTCTGTAGTGGCGAACAATCGCAGGGTTGCCATCTGATTGCGTGAAAGTTTGTAAAGTCGGGAACTGTACTGTCAATGTTGTGAAAGTGGGGCGGAAGACGAATTTGATCAGTTCTGATCTAAACCGGACTCCAGTGGAGAAACACAGTGCCGAGGTGGTAACAGTGGACGCCGTGAGTATAAATTGAAACGCTGAGATGGTAGCGAAACACGATGCTCGAGTAGTAATAGTGGCCGGGGGTAGTGAATTCCCTACGGTAGAGAGCACACTTTACTAGGGAGCAACTGTGGCCGGGGGTAGTGAAGTCTGCGAAATGGCAGATAATGAGGTTAAGAGAGGATCTGCAGGTTCTCTCATTGAAGTGTACATGACAGGCAGACAAGCGTTAATAAAGAGGATGCAAAGGGATGGCCGGGATACTTCTCAAAGCTTAGAGCAGCAAAGTGGATAGATAAAGAAAAGAGAAACAAGACAAAGAAGATAGGAGTATTGTTAATACATCAGTTAGCTGGTCTAATTGAGCAAGTAGTCATCGCTACTAAGAAGTGGAGTGAAGATAAAGAAAAGATTAGAGAATTAGGGGACTGGAGAAACAAAACCAGGTATTAGAAGAGAAGCAATGGAGAGGGGAAGCTGTTCCTCTACTTCCTTATGAGTCCACACAACAGGGACCAACTGCTCCTTCCGAGAAGTGGGAAGCGCTAGAACACAACTTAGTGCCAGTAACCCGAGGGGGAACAGATGCACAGTCAAAGGCAAATTACAAACCCTTCACCCCAGTCAGAGACAGCAAATAATGGCTTCCCTGGGTAAATTACAACCTCGAAGCGCAAACGTTAAATGCTGGGAAGAATTAGACACAATCTGGGGAGGACACCAATTACACCTGAGAGACACACACCAGCTGGTCAGGGCAGCCTGTCCAGCGGATAAGTGGAGGCAGGTAGCAGGTGGGCCCACCCGCCGCCCCTCCAACACAGGATTATAGAGGGGGATGGTGGACACATGTAGTCACCCTAACATCGGAGATAGGTGCCCAACAGGCACCCTTCACCCAGTTTAAAGCAGAGATTCAGAGGGTATTAGGGAATGCTCCTACTAGCTGGAGCAGAATTACCACAACAAAATCGTTAAAAGGGGAAGGAGCTTCTGAATATGGGGAACGATTGTTCCAAGTATATCAAAAGTGCTCAGGACAAGGAAATCCAGGTCGAGGAGCTTGAGCATTAATCCAGGCTTTTAAGGATAGATTCTCTAGTGCTTACCAAACCATCCTAAAAATGGGAGTGATTATATCCCAAGATTACAATGAATTGGTAGAATGGGTTAGTGGCATACTTGAGGCGGAGGGGAGAAATCTTACTTTTTGTATTTTAGTGTGTTTGTGTGGTCTGGTTGCTTGTCGAATGCAGGTGGTTGTTGTTGCAAAATGTTAAGTTTGAATAAAAGAGGAAGCGCTGTGGAACGAATGTTGGAAGCTTCCATGTGCGTCTGTGTGTGTTTAACAAAGTGGTTGTGTGGATGTTTTATTGTTGCTTGCTTTAATGTTTTAATGTCCTTCCCCTAATTGTGATTTTACAACAGTGGGTTCGATACAGAGTTTAAATACAAATTGGAAAGTGAATTGAAATTTAAAAGATTTAAAGCTTGGAGGGAACCATGTGCTCTTTCCTTTGGAGTAGAAATTGTAGGAGAGTTAGTTGCGAAGTTAGGAGAAGAAAATAAGTAATTTTGTGGAAAAGTAGAAAAGCAGGAACAAAGGAATGAGGTAAATATACTGTCTGTGAGTCAGATTAAAGTATATCAAGCCAGTGAAATGCAGTATTAAGATGCACAGAATATAGTGATTTACAAACGTCTGATAGTTTAGTATTCTGTAACTGGTTAAAATTATGGACCGCGGTTAGAATTTCATGTGCCGTCTATTGTTCAAGGTTTGCCAAATATAAAAACACTGCAAAGCTTAAATTCTAGCCAGTTAAAAAAAAACAAACCAAAACGTTTCTAATCAATTAACCAGTATGTATTGTACCTACTTTGATTTTGATTTAAGAACATAACATAAGAACATAAGAAATAGGAGCAGGAGTAGGCCAACCAGCCCTTCGAGCCTGCTCCGCCATTCAATAAGATCATGGCTGATCTGTCGTGTCTCAGTTCCACATTCCCGCCCTCTCCCCATAACCCTTAATCCCCTCTCTTATCAAAAACCCATCAACCCGCGTCTTAAAAATATTTAGCGAGGCAGCCTCCACCACTTCAACGGGCAGAGAATTCCAGAGATTCACCACCCTTTGAGTGAAGAAGTTCCTCCTCAACTCCATTCTAAACTGCCCCCCCTTTATCTTGAGGCTGTGCCCCCTAGTCCTACTGTCCTTTCTGAGCGGGAAGAGCCTCTCCACCTCTACCCTATCCATCCCATTCATCATCTTATACATCTCAATGAGATCTCCCCTCATTCTTCTAAACTCTAACGAGTACAAGCCTAGTTCATTCAGCCTCTCCTCATAGCTCAACCCCCTCAACTCCGGTATCAGCCTAGTAAACCTCCTCTGCACTCCCTCCAAGGCCAAAATATCCTTGCATAAGTACAGCGACCAAAACTGCACACAGTACTCCAGCTACGGCCTCACCAATGCCCTATACAGCTGCAGCAAGACCTCCCTACTTTTATATTTAATCCCCCTCGCTATGAAGGCCAGCATCCCATTCACCTTCCTGACCACCTGCTGCACCTGCAGGCTGGGTTTTTGCGACTCATGCACAAGGACCCCGAGGTCCCTCTGCACCGTCGCCTGCTGCAGTTTTTCGCCCCGTAAGTAATAGTCCTTCCTACCATTATTCCTACCAAAGTGTACCACCTCGCACTTGCCAACATTAAATTCCATTTGCCATTTCCTGGCCCATTCGCCCAGCCTATCTAGATCCTTCTGCAGACTCTCCACACCCTCCGCGCAATTTGCCGTTCCACCAATCTTGGTGTCATCAGCAAATTTCGACACCATACACTCGGTTCCCTCCTCCAGATCATCTATATAAATGGTAAATAGCTGAGGCCCCAGCACCGACCCCTGGGGGACTCCACTCGTCACCAACCGCCAATCCGAATAGCACCCATTAACCCCCACTCTCTGTCTCCTATTTGACAACCAATCCTCTATCCACGCTAACACCCTACCCCCAACTCCATGACCCCTTACCTTCTGCAATAACCTCTTGTGAGGTACCTTGTCAAACGCCTTCTGAAAATCAAGAAAGACCACATCCACCAGCTCTCCTCTATCCACCGCCCGAGACACATCCTCATAGAACTCCAATAAATTTGTCAGACACAACTTCCCCTTAACGAAACCATGCTGCGTCTGCTCTATCAAGCAATTCCCCTCAAGATGCCTCGCTATTTCCTCCTTGATGACGGATTCTAACATTTTACCTACAACAGACGTTAAACTAACCGGCCTATAATTCCCTGCCTTTTGCCTGGCGCCCTTCTTAAACAACAGCGTAACATTAGCTGCTTTCCAATCTTCCGGCACTTCCCCGGAATCGCGCCTGTTATTTTTCTAAAACACAGTAAGAAGTCTCACAACACCAGGTCAAAGTCCAACCAGTTTATTTGATACTAAACACACAAGCTTTCGCAAACCCTGTTCCTTCGTCAGGTGTGTGGAAGGTTCTGATCAGAGAAGGGCACACACTTTACAGAATACTGATTAGAATGCGAGTCTTTTACAGCTAACCTGCTATTCAAATCTTAAAGTTACAAGTGGAGATAACGTTAGCACAGGTTAAAGAGATGTGTATTGTCTCCAGACAGGACATTAAGTGAGATTTTGCAAGCCCAGGCAAGTCACAGGGGTTACAGATAGTGCAACACGAGCCCAAGGAACACCGTTTCCAAAAGCTTGTGGGTTTACTATCAAATAAATTGGTTAGACTTTAACCTGGTATTGTGAAACTTCTTACTGTGTTTACCCCAGTCCAAAGCCGGATCTCTACATCATTTTTCTAAAGCATAGCGGTTTTAATCTGGAACTTAGTTTAAGAATAGAAACAATTTAAATTAAAGGGGTTTGATGTGTAAAGTGGTATGTGATACCACTGCAGCTTGATTATAGTATAGCACTGCCATATAGACCTGAGAATAAAATCAAATCCTGAAAAGATTTAACCAATTTTATACTATATATTGTGTATTGCTAAAAACATAATTCCTGTTTTCCTCCATGAAAGGGCTATTTAACCATCCTTTGCCATAGTTTGTAATAGCTTGCACAGCGCTGCTAAATGTTGGTGCTAAGCATCTTTGTAGGTAGGGTAGTGACATTTTGTGAAGTACTGTAATGTGGCATTTGCACACAAACAAATGATTATATATAATGTAAGAGTACATCCTATGAAGATTAGAGCTGTATGGCACATGATTTTAATGGGGAAAGTGATGTCTTTTGATAAAATTATATACAATGGATGTCCAGCTGCAGCCAAAAGGACTGTGCAAAGTGTTATTTGATTCACACTAAGCTTTCTATGGAGGTGGGGGGCTTCTGAGTACTGAATGCTGTCCCTCTCCTTGATGCTGGTAAAAGTGATCCACTTCAAATTTAAATACTAGGGGTTTAATCAAAAATTGTACAGAGCTAGAGAATATTTCTTTAAATTATTATGCAAAGAGCAAGATCTTATAATTAAGTTTTACTTCAGTGTTCAGTATTCTAAGGGTTAATGTGACTTGCCTTTTCTTATGTCTGAATCTGTAGCCTTTCAAGTTTTACTGTCCTGGCTTTGTACTTTGATAGAGGAGGAATGGGCAAAGAGAGGAGGCTTCATATTCTGGTCTAATCAGAGCTACCACAAACCAGACAACCGGATTAACCCCTTATGAATTAATGACAGGACGGGCGATGCAATTACCAGAAAGCATCATAACAGGTGGGACTGATGTAGGTCCACTAAAAGATAAAGTCAGGAGATATGTTTTGGAACTAAGCACCCAACTAAAAGGGATGTGCAAATTGGTAAAAGATCAATCAGGAAATAAAAGACGCAGAGAGAGTTTGAAATGTTCCCTGACATCCCAACAGCGGGAAGTCGCGTCCCAGTAAAAGCATTACCTGTGTGGCCAAATGGGCCATCTAAAATGGCATTTTGTAAAGCACTCTGGGACAATTGGGCAAGAAACTAAACCGACAGGCTGCAGTTTAGAGACAAACAGGATGCAACCCTGAAGAGTGAATAAACAGGATATGGGCCATCTCCAGGATGAAAGAGATTTTCTGGTCGTACTGGGTTGTGTGCCAGACATAAAGGCACCGTGAATCCTCATTTAGGAGGAAGGTATGTGACCTATGTACCTACAGACATGGCCGCTGGAGACACACCCAGAGATCGGTGTGGTAGCACCTGATTGGACTCTTATTGATCAGGGTGATCAAGTCCTGATCGATTGATTGGCAATGGTCAAAAAGGGGCGTGAAACCAAACGGGGTATAAAGGGGGCTGCACAACCAGGAACCTCTCTCTCTCTCTCTGACCCCACGAACAAGCTACAGCAATGGTGAGCATCGCCAACAAGAGGAGAGCCACCACACGCAAGAAGGAGGGAAGAAAGACCACAGCCAGAATGCCAGACCAGATCAAAGGACCAAACTACACAGAAACTACCAAGACCAGCGCAGAGATAAAGGCCAATATCTGTTTGGGTACTTGTCAGTCACGCAAAGTTAAGTCAAGATCTTGTACTTGAATTCCAGTATTTTCCGTAAGATAACTTATTGTTGGTCGGGTGGGTGATTATTGATTGGGTTTAAATAAATATTGTTTGTACTAATAAGACATCTACTCATAGTTATTTGTCCACCGTATAAGGGTTAAAACAGACTGATTTTACAACACCTGACAAACCAGGGTTTGCACCAAAATGGAAAGGGCCATATGAAATTATAATTAGTGGAGACACCTCTGCCTGTATAGACATAAGAGAGAAAGGTATATGGAAACATTGGACCCAGCTGAAATTACACAAAGAAACGAATGAATGAATGACTGAATTAACCGGACTGCTTTCCTCAACACAGGCAAAGGCTGCAAGCAAAAGCATCTGGAGCTATTGACCCATGTGGGTCAATAGATAATATAACTTTTGGGTACTATATAACCTGTTAGGTTTGATATTTGATCGTTGTGAATATGTATATAATCGCGTATGTAACTGTACCACTTTGTGTTGTTGCAATTGTAAATTTGACTGGATTGGAGGCTTTACAAAGCTCATATACGCTCACATGGGAATCGAACTGTATGTTACCCGTTAGCACAATCAGTAGAAGCCCTATTTGTAGCCACCCCTGTGTGGACCCCTCATGACCTATATACAGTAGATACATCAGATGCACTCTGTAAGAGACATATTGGCAAGTATAAAAGAGGTATACAGGGGAGATATGTGAGACTTGTAAACCCCACAGATCCTGTATGCAGGGGGTTCCAACAGGTGGGAGGAAAAGCCTGTTCAGATACTGCAAGCTATCCACTTTTACAAGACAGGGATGTGGCATATTCGGAGGAGAATAGTAACCTGGGCTAATTAGCAAAGAATTCTCCGCCAACTGGGAAGCCCCGCGCACAATGGGATCGTCACTTGGATATGGGTTCCTTGGAGCCTTATCTCTGAGGGGGAGGGGAGGGGGAGCAGGAGTGATCAGTGCATAGAATGGGAATCATATTGTTTGTGGACTAACAGTCCCGGGAAACAGCACTTCAAAAGCACTGGAGGCTGTTAACCAAGAAATGGCTGAACTGAGATTATATGCGCAGCAGACATGATACGCAGTGGACTACCAGTTAGCACAACAAGGGGGAGTGTGTACAATGAAAAGCAACAAATGCATAACCCATGTCATAGATGAGTCCTATAACATTACACAAGTTATCAATACAATCAGAAACCAACCTGATAACTTCAGACAGGGACCCAAGAAAGGAAGTAACTGGCTGGAATGGCTAGTTGGGGAATCTTACTTACTATGTGGACTAGTCATACTTATTTCTATTGTAATTCCCTGTGTCTAATTGTTGGATGCCTAAAAGTGCTGCCAGGTTATGGTAACAAGAGTTGTGCCGGGAGCCAGTGTATCCATCAAAGAAGAAACCATGATGAAGACCTCTGAAGAAACGAAGGAAAACCACCGATATATGTGAAGATGCAACTGTTGGTCTAGTGATTCTGACGATCTGACCAAAAGAGGAGACTGTGATGGGGAAAAACCATAAAGATGGAAACCTGGCATAAAAATAGCTGGCCGACAAACGAAGGGTTAAAAGACATGAAGCAAGCAGTGACTTTTAATGCAGACAACTACTTGAAATTTAAAACATACAAGACAGACAGTTATTTGAATTAAACATACAGGGAACAAATACTGCAGGAAGCCAGGCACCTTAAAAGATAAAGACAGTCCTGGGACAATGGGGTCTGATGGAGAAATTAGCCACAAGTGGGAACAGGAATACATAAATGCAGGAAAACCAATTACTGTATGAATAGAGCGAGACTAAGTCATTGATAAAGAGGAAATGTATCCACTTATAGAACAATGTGATATTAAAATGCTCGTGTCTGTATCTGTCTGTAACGATGTGTTAAACCATCGTTCACCTACTTGATTGCAACAATGTGTTAATGATGTCCGGTCCACCTATTGTGTAAAAGGTATAAAGATGGACCACTCCGATTGTATCGTTGAGAGGAGGTAGCTGCCTGGTACTGCAGAGTGCCAGTGCCTTTTCTCCACGAAGCTTCGTTAAATAAAACTGTATTGTTGCGCCTCCAGACTGACTCCAAAGTGGTAATTTTCCCACAACAGCGGGATTCTGGTTGGTGCAGACTCAATGGGCCAAATGGCCTCCTTCTGCACTGTAGAGATTCTGTGGTAAGATTATTATCTGAATGGAAAAGGGGAAGTGTAATGTGACCTGGGTGTCATGGTAGAGTAGTGCTGAAGGTTGGCACGCAGGTACCGCAGGCAGTGAGGAAAGCTGATGGCATGCTGGCCTTCATAGCAAGAGGATTTGAGTATATAAATAGGGATGTCTTGCTACTGCGATACAGGGCCTTGGTGAGGCCACACCTTGAGTATTGTGTACAGTTTTGGTCTCCTAGTCTGAGGAAGGACCTTCTTGCTAGTGAGGGAATCCAGCGAAGGTTCACCAGACGGATCCCAGGAATGGCAGGACTGACATAAGAAGAAAGACTGGATCAACTGGGCTTGGATTCACTGGAATCTGAAAGAATGAGAGGGGATCTCATCGAAAAATCCTGATGGGACTGGACAGGCTACATACGGGAAAAATGTTTCCAATGTTGGGGAAGTCCAGATTGAGGGGTGGCTACATACGGGAAAAATGTTTCCAATGTTGGGGAAGTCCAGATTGAGGGGTGGCAGTCTAAGAATGAGGGGTAAGCCAGTCAGGACTGAGATAAAGAACTTCTTCACTCAGAGAACCTGTGGAATTCTCTACCAGAGAAAGCTGTCGCAGCCAGATCATTAGATATGGTCAAGAGGACACTGGGACATGGCTCTTGTGGCTAAAGGGATCAAGGGGAGTGGAGAGAAAGCGAGAGTGGGTTACTGAAACTGAATGATCAGCCATGATCATATTGAATGGTGATGCAGGCTCGAAGGCCGAATGGCCTACTCCTGTGTCTATTTACTATGTACTATGTAGGGGAATTTCACAGTAACTTCATTGCAGTATTAATGTTGTTCGTCCATCGTCATCGCTGAGGGCCTCGACACCATTAGTCATTTTGAGGCTGGTTGCAGTGTGTCTGAAGATGACTGATCAGGCAAATTCAGGCACGGAATGTCCTGGCACATATTGGACAGACTTGTGTAGACACTATAGTTGTTGCACTGGTGGCTCTGGACTTGCGCAGCTCGCGCTTAAGTTGTGCTTCAGCAATACACCTTGCTTCGTGAGCTTGACAGCCTTTGTGGATGAGGCAGCGCCAGGTAGGGCGGTTTTGTGCCAGCGTTTCCCAGGTGGTCGTGTCAATGTCAAGCGACTGCAGGGAGGCTTTGAGTGTGTCTTTGAAATGTTTCTTCTGTCCTCCATGTGAGCGTCTTCCAGCAGAGAGTTCCCCAAAAAGGAGCTGCTTGGGTATGCGCTCATTTGACATACGGATGACATGATTGTCCTTCCTCTTGTAGAGATGTACGATGGAAGCATCTTTAAGTTCCTGAAGAATGGATCCTTGCTTCCAAAAGGACTGGATCAACTCGGTGAGCTTCTCAATAAGTGCAGGACCGGCAGCTTTGGAGATCTCTGCGGGTATGGCATCTGCCCCTGGGGCTTTGCCACTGAAAACTGGCTGTCAGCTTTCGTGACTTTGGCTACTACCGGTGGGTCATCCATGGTGCTGTTGATATCAACCTGGGGAATCCTGTCCATTGCCTCATCGTTAATAGATGACGGTTGGTTGAGGACGGCTTCAAAGTGTTCAGCCCATCTCTGCAGGATCTGAGCCCTCTCTGTAATGAGAGTTATACCATCTGTACTCAGGAGGGGGTAACCCCCAAGAGATTGAGGTCCATAGAGAGTGTTGAGAGCTTCATAGAACCGTTTCAAGTCGTTTCTGTCAGCGTATCCCTGTGTTTCATCTGCCTTGGCGCCCAGCCAGGTATCCTGTATTTTATGCAGTTTATTCTGGACTGTCCTGTGAGTACTGGTAAAAGCATTTCTCTTGGCAGCTGATGATGGGTTGTTCTGACAGGCCCGATGAAAATGGTGCTTTTCAACAAGTAGAGCCTGTATCTCCTCATCATTCTCATCGAACCAGTCACGCTGCTTGCGGGTGGAGGGCCTGAGCATCTTCAGTGCAGATTTATGGACAGCATCCCTGAGGCATTGTCGTCCTCAGCGCTGCCTGCGAGGTGTAGGTCAGCAAGCTCGATTTCTAAGTCTTCAGCCAGTGCTGAAGCTATGCTGGGGTTCTTTAGATTGGCCACATTGATTCTTTTTATAACCTTGCTTCCTTGTGGTCGCCTCTTGGGTCTGATGCGGAGCCTCATTTTGGAGACAATGAGCCTGTGATCTGTCCAGCAGTCAGCAGCACACACGGCCTTGGTCACTCTGACATCCTGCCTGTCTTTCCTCCTGACAATGACATAGTTGATAAGATGCCAATGCTTAGAGCGGGGGTGCGTCCAGGAGGTCTTGTTACGGGTAGGCAGATGGAATTGGTAGGGCTAGGGAACAGTGGTGCACAAAAAAAGTTGATTTGTTGGTTAGGAAGAAGAAGGAGGCTTATGTTCGGATGAGGCTTGAGGGCTCGGGTAGTGCAGTAGAAAGCTTTAGATTGGCTAGGAGGGAGTTGAAGAGGGAGTTAAGAAGGGCTAGAAGAGGGCATGAGATGACTTTGGCTGATAGGATTAAGGAGAATCCTAAGGCGTTCTATAGGTATGTCAAGAATAGAAGGTTGGTCAGGGCAAGATTAGGGCCAGTTACAGACAGTAGGGGGAAGTTGTGTGTGGAACCGGAAGAGATTGGAGAGGCATTGAACCATTATTTCTCTTCGGTGTTCACGCAGGACGATATGAATGTAGCTGAGGAGGTCACTGGGGTGAAGGGGTGTAAAATAGAAAGTATTGTAGTTGATACAGAGGATGTGTTGGATATTCTAGATGGGTTGAAAATAGATAAGTCCCCTGGTCCAGACGGGATTTACCCTAGGATTCTATGGGAGGCAAGAGAGTTGATTGCAGAGCCACTGGCTCTGATCTTCAGGTCGTTTTCAGGGGTTGTTTTCACTGGAAAGAAGGCGGCTAAGAGGGGATCTTATAGAAACATATAAGATGATTAGAGGTTTAGATAGGGTGGATGGTGATAGCCTGTTTCCTCGGATGGAGAAATCTAGCACGAGGGGGCATGGCTTTAAATTAAGGGGGGGTAGTTATAGGACGGATGTCAGGGGCAGGTTCTTTACCCAGAGGGTGGTGAGGGACTGGAATGCCCTGCCTGCTGCAGTTGTAAATGCGCCTAGTTTGGGGGCGTTTAAGAGATTGGTGGATAGGTTTATGGACGAAAAGGGATTGGTTTAGATTAGTGGGTTAATGTTTTTTTTAAAAATAAGACTGGTCGGCGCAACATTGTGGGCCGAAGGGCCTGTTCCGCGCTGTAATGTTCTATGTTCTATGTTCTATGGAAGGTTGTGTTGGTGATGAGGAGGTTGTGTGCAGCACAGGTCTTCATTAAGAGTAGGCCATTACTGTTACACTTGCCCACTCCATGCCTCCCAATGACTCCCTGCCAGATTGCAGAGTCGCACCCTACTCTTGCATTGAAATGGCCAAGCAAGATCAGCTTGTTGGTACTGCTCCCTGCTGATAGTAGGGCATCGAGTTCTTCATAGAACTTGTTTTTCATCTCATCTTGGTTGATCATTGTGGGGGCATTGGCACTGATCAGGGTGGCTTGACTTCTGTTCTGTAGCGGAAGCTGTAATGTCATAAGCTGGTCGTTCGTACCCTTGGGTAGACTATCAAGTTTCTGAACAAGGTGACTCCTGATGGTGAATCCAACTCCAGCATCACGACGCTCACCGCTGCCACGATCGCTCCAGAAAAAAGTGTATCCATCTCCAGTTTCAGTCAACTGACCTACGTTGGCAAGACAAGTTTCACTCAGGGCTGCAATGTCAATGTTGTATCTTGCAAGCTCTCTGGCAACTAAAGCTGTTCTTCTCTCTGGTCTGTCGGCTGTAGGGTTGTCCACAAGCGTGCGCACGTTCCAAGTGCCAAAGGTGAGCGGTGTCACCTTGTGTTTTATTTTGTTTGTTCGACCACAAGATGGGATCCCTGCCAGCCGCAGTAAGCTGGCCAGGGTGTAGTGAAGCAGGCAATGTTTCGGGCACCTTTTCTAGCCCCTCCCTCATTCTATGGAGGTGAGCGGTGTGTTCCTGAAGAGGACTGCTCAGTCGCCCAGGTAGACGCCGAGTTCCACTGCTGCTTTGATCAGAGGTAAACGACCATTAGACCTGAGCCGCCTGTGTGCAGGTCCGTGACTACAGCTCCCAGTGTATCTATACCTGCTGCTTCACCGCTCACCCATCGCCACAGGACTTCAAGGGTTGAACAAGACGCTGATGATGATGGTGTTGAAACTAGCGCTTGATTTGGATTAAAGCGAGGGAGAGTTGCACAGCGTCAGCCTCACTCTCTTTTCCCAATTCTCATCTAGATCCAGCGGCAAGACAAGAGTCAAGACGGCTGGAGATGGGACTAGACGCAGTGGATGACCAGGATGTCTTCTGTGTCTTGTCCTGCTCCTTGCGTTCCACGATGCTTGCAGAGACCGCCTTCTTGACCATTGGACCTTCCATTGGTCTCTTCCACTCAATCCGCCGGACTCTGTCTTCACTTGCTGGGGTAGACATCTCCCTATCTCACCGAGGGTTGAGACCCGTCGGCTACCCTCACCTGGCTTGCCTGGGGTGTGGCCACTGTCGCATGCAAACAGCTACAGGGAGCCACAGGAGAGAGCTGAGTCCCAGGTGGGGACAAAGGATGGACAAACCACCCTGAAAGGACACGACATGTTCCCCCACCAAAGGTATTATCCCTCCCTGACACCCCATATATTAATGTAAGCCTTACTTGTGACCAATAAATTAACTTTATATTCCTGTTTCTATTGTTATCGAGCTCTCTTAATTCCCGCTCTTCATTTCATCTGTGCCGTAAAACATTTTAATGTAAGTCTTGAGATGTGAGTGTCACTGGCTAGGTCCAACCTTGATTTCTCATCCTTAATTACCCTTTGAGAAGGTGGTAGTGAGCTGCCTTTTGAGTTGAACTCCCTGCAGTGCAGGCACACCCACACTGCTGTCAGGGAGGGAGTTCCAGGACTTTAACCCAGTGACAGTGAAGGAACGGCCGATATATTTCCAATCAGGATAGTGAGTGACTTGAAGGGGAACCTCCAGATGTTGGTGTTCCCAGTATCTGTTGCCCTTATCCTTCTAGACGGTAGCGGCTGTGGGTTTGGAAGGTGCTGCCTCAGGTGAGTTCCTGCAGTGCATCTTGTAGATGGTGCACACGGGCTGCTACTGAGCGTGGGGCAGTGGAGGGAGTGAATGCTTGTGGAAGGAATGCTGAGGAAGTGTAGAGATATTGGAGGTCGCAGAGGTAGGGAAGGGTGTAGTGTGATGGGCGGCAAGTGGCACAGTGCTTAGTACTTCTGCCTCACGGTGCCAGGGACCCAGGTTTGATGCCTTGCTTGGGTCACTGTCTGTGTGGAGTTCCTCCCTATGTCTGCGTGGGTTTCCTCCAGATGCTCTGGTTTCCTCCCACAACCCAAAGATGTGCGGGTTTGGTGGATTGGCCAGGCAAAATTGCCCCTTAGTGTCAGAGGAATTAGCTAGGGAAAATACATGGGGTGACAGGTATAGGGCCTGGATGAGACTGTGGTCAGTGCAGACTCAATGGAGATACCCTTTCTGCTCTGTAGGATTCTATGATTTATGATAAGCGGGCTGCTCAGGACTAGAGGGCACAGCCTCAAGATAAGAGGGGGGGTGGTGCAGTTTACATCAGAGTTGAGGAGGAACTTCTTCACTCAAAGGGTGGTGAATCTCTGGAATTCTCTGCCCATTGAAGTGGTGGAGGCTACCTCGCTAAATATATTTAAGTCACGGGTTGATAGGTTTTTGATAGACAGGGGAATTAAGGGTTATGGGGAGAAGGTGGGAAAGTGGAAGGGATCCACTTCAGATCAGCCATGATCTTATTGAATGGCGGGGCAGGCTCGAAAGGCTAGATGGCCTACTCCTGCTCCTATTTCTTATGTTCTTATGCTTTGTCCTGGATGGTATCAAGCTTCTTGAGTGTTATTGGAGCTGCACCCATCCAGGCAAGTGGAGAGTATCCCATCACACTCCTGATTTCCTCTCTGTGACAATTGGCTCTCATTTCAAGCACAAGGGACAGCACACTTACCCTGAAAACCCACACAACCAACTCTGTCAGGAGGCTCTTGACTTGGAAGCCCAGGCGTCCAGCGAGTGGGGACCATCACTCTTCAGCTCACAGTGTGTGCCATGGCCTCCACCTCACATCCCAGGGCAGGGAACCAGCAGCCTGACACTGAGGCCAGGAGGTGGGCGGAGACACCAGCACTTGGCAACAGATTGTGATGTAGATAGATTCCGGAACACAGGTCCTCAGGCAAATCGGATCTGTTCCACCGCTGTGCTCAGCACTGACAGTATCCTCCAGTCCGCCAACATCCCCAAATCCCACTTCCAACCATACACTCAGATCCTTCCAAGGCCTCATCCCTCCCTATCTCTGTAACCTTCTCCAGCCCCTACATCCCTCCCTAGCTCTGTAATCTTCTCCAGCCCCTACATCCCGCCCTAGCTCAGTAACCTTCTCCAGCCCCTACATCCCTCCCTAGCTCAGTAACCTTCTCCAGCCCCTACATCCCTCCCTATCTCTGTAACCTTCTCCAGCCCCTATGTCCCTCCCTAGCTCTGTAATCTTCTCCAGCCCCTACATCCCTCCCTATCTCTGTAACCTTCTCCAGCCCCTACATCCCTCCCTAGCTCTGTAATCTTCTCCAGCCCCTACATCCTGCCCTAGCTCTGTAATCTTCTCCAGCCCCTACATCCCTCCCTAGCTCTGTAATCTTCTCCAGCCCCTACATCCCTCCCTAGCTCAGTAACCTTCTCCAGCCCCTACATCCCTCCCTAGTTCAGTAACCTTCTCCAGCCCCTACATCCCTCCCTAGTTCAGTAACCTTCTCCAGCCCCTACATCCCTCCCTAGCTCAGTAACCTTCTCCAGCCCCTACATCCCTCCCTAACTCTGTAACCTTCTCCAGCCCCTACATCCCTCCCTAGTTCAGTAACCTTCTCCAGCCCCTACATCCCTCCCTATCTCTGTAACCTCCTCCAGTCCCAACAACCCCCTCTATCTCTGTAACCTCCTCCACTCCCTACAACCCTCCCTATCTCTGCAACCTCCTCCAGTCCCTACAACCCTCCCTATCTCTGCAACCTCCTCCAGTCCCTACAACCCTCCCTATCTCTGTAACCTCCTCCAGTCCCTACAACCCTCCCTATCTCTGTAACCTCCTCCAGTCCCTACAACTCTCCCTATCTCTGCAACCTCCTCCAGTCCCTACAACCTTCCCTATCTCTGCAACCTCCTCCAGTCCCTACAACCCTCCCTATCTCTGTAACCTCCTCCATCCCCTGCAACCCTCCCTACCTTTGAAACCTCCTCCAGTCCCTACAACCCTCCCTATCTCTGCAACCTCCTCCAGTCCCTACAACCCTCCCTATCTCTGCAACCTCCTCCAGTCCCTACAACCCTCCCTACCTTTGAAACCTCCTCCATCTCCTACAACCCTCTCTATCTCCGTAAATGTCTCCAGCTGCTACAACCCTCCCAATCTCTTTAATCTCCTACAGCCCCTACAACCCTCCCTCCCTCCGTAAATTTCCCCAGCCCCTAAATCCCTCTCTATCTCTGTAACCCCCTCCAGCCCTTACATCCCTCCCTCTCTCTGTAAGCTCCTCCAGCTCCTACATCCCTCCCTCTCTCTGTAACCTCCTCCACTCCCTACAACCCTCCCTATCTCTGTAACCTTCTCCAGCCCCTACAAACCTATCTACCTATAAAACATCGTTCAGCCTTTATAAACCAGCTTATCTCTGTCACTCCAATAGTTCTACAACACTCCAGTATGAGCCTCTTGCACAAACTCCTCAATTTATTTATTCTTTTAGTTTCTTACTCCATCCTTAAAGTTACAAAGCCAATGCTCAAAGTGGACTGGGTAACACAAATCCTTTCCTTGCTTGCTCCCAAAAACCAAATTCAAATTCCAACTGAATGGCATATAGCACAATGTTAACACTGCTGCCTCACTGCAGAAGGGACCCAGGTTCGATCCCCGGATGGGGCCACTTTGTCTGTGTGGAGTCTGCACGTTCTCCCTGTGCCTGCGTGACTTATCACAGAACCCCTACAGTGCAGAGGGAGGCCATTCAGCCCATTGAGTCTGCACGGACAAGAATCCCACCTAGGCCTTATCCGCACGTATTTACCCCTCTCATCCCTCTAACCTAAGCATCCCGGGACAATTTGGCATGGCTTATCCACCTAACCCGCTCACCCTTGGACTGTGGGAGGAAACTGGAGGAAACCCACGAAGACATGGGGAGGATGTGCAAACTCCACACAGACAGTGACCCAAGGCCGGAATTGAACCCGGGTCCCTGGAGCTGTGACATGTGGAGCTAAGTCAAATCCTCTTTGATTCTGGGTGGTGTGAAATGCTTTGGGAAGTTTTTATTTGAGGCGATAAAGAAGCTGTTGATCTGCGAGTTGATTTGGTGTACGCGGTTCGAAAATGCCACGTTCCCTCGGTAATGTGCAGTGAATCAGAGCCAAACTGAAAAATGACTGTTGAGTATCTGTTCGGCGTTAATGATAGTGTTTTCATTAAGTGAAGCTCCCTGTCATTATTTCTGCTCCTGTTTGGTATTTACAGACTGTTTATCCCTTCACTCCGCTAATTAGAGTGGATTTGATGGGTGGCATTGTTAAATCTGTGCGTGCTGTAATTGTCAGCTCTGGATCAGTGGGCCAGCACTGAATCCTCAAGATGAAGGTTCTGGGTTCACGTCCCACTCTTGCGGCCTGACCTTTTGAACCCAGCGCCGCACCCAGGAATGTGTCCACTCTGCCCATCCTCCCCGAGGTAGCCCGAGCGAACAGCTGTGACAGCTCACTGGGTTTGCTTTGCCAAGTAGAGAACCCATCAACGAGGGGGTAGAAGGGTGGCACAATGGCTTAACACTGCTGCCCCACAGCGCCAGGAACCCGGGTTTGATTCCTGGGTTTGATTCCAGCCTGTGTGGAGTCTGAATGTCTGCTTGGCTTTCCTCCAGATGCTCTGGCTTCCTCCCACAGTCCAAAGATATGCAAGTTAGCTGGATTGGCCGTGCTAAATTGCCCCTTAGTGTCCAAAGATGTGCAGGTTAGGTGGATTGGCCATGCTAAATTGCCCCCTTGTGTCCAAAGATGTGCAGGTTAGGTGGATTGGCCGTGCTAAATTGCCCCTTAGTGTCCAAAGATGTGCAGGTTAGGTGGATTGGCCATGCTAAATTGCCCCCTTGCGTCCAAAGATGTGCAGGTTAGGTGGATTGGCCGTGCTAAATTGCCCCTTAGTGTCCAAAGATGTGCAGGTTAGGTGGATTGGCCGTGCTAAATTGCCCCTTAGTGTCCAAAGATGTGCAGGTTAGGTGGATTGGCCGTGCTAAATTGCCCCTTAGTGTCCAAAGATGCGCAGGTTAGGTGGATTGGCCATGCTAAATTGCCCCTTAGTGTCCAAAGATGTGCAGGTTAGGTGGATTGGCTATGCTAAATTGCCCCCTTGTGTCCAAAGATGTGCAGGTTAGGTGGATTGGCCGTGCTAAATTGCCCCTTAGTGTCCAAAGATGTGCAGGTTAGGTGGATGGGCCGTGCTAAATTGCCCCTTAGTGCCCAAAGATGTGCAGGTAAGGCGGATTGGCCGTGCTAAATTGCCTCTGAGCCAAAAGCTCTGTGTTGGAGTCCTTGTGTTGTGAGACTTCTATCTGTGCTCACCCCACTCCAATGCCAGCATCGCAACATCATGGCTTCAAATCCCACCCCAGGATTTGATGGCCAAGGAAGGTGTATTCATAACATGGTCACACGGGTAGAGAGCATCAGCCTCTCAAATACCTCTCAACATGCCAATGGCGAATGGTAAAGGCAGGAGAGTCAGCAGGCCAGCCAGGCTTGTTGTTGGGTGGCACAGTGGTTAGCACTGCTGCCTCACAGCGCCAGGGACCGGGGTTCGATTCCGGCCTCGGGTCGCTGTCTGTGCTGAGTTTGCACATTCTCCCCATCTCTGTGTGGGTTTCCTCCAGGTGCTCCGGTTTCCTCCCACACTCCAAAGGTGTGCGGGTTAGGTGGATTGGCCATGATGAATCGCTCAGCAGGATTTTCTGGGTAAATGTGTGGGATTGCGGTCAGTGCAGACTCGAAGGGCTGAATAGCCTCCTTTTGCACTGTAGGGGTTCTCTGATTCTATAAGCCCCTGATGACAGACTAGCGACCTGTTTCAGGAATAGAAGCAGATGAGAGACTGCCAGAGTGCACCATTAGGCATGGGAAGAGTATCGGAAACTGGGAACACTCACTCTAGGATAATGCCTCGTCTCAAACCCACCTCGATGGTAGTCATGATGTGGAGATGCCGGCGTTGGACTTAAACCTGGTGTTGTCAAGCTTCTTACTGTGTCAAACCCACCTTTTCCCCATGTCACACTTTTATTTATGAGCAATATGGCTGCCTCCCTCTTGAAACTGGTCAATTGGTCAGTCTCCGTCGCGCCATGGGGCACTGATTTCCACAAATTCACCACACTCTGCGAGAAGTAATTACTCCCCATCTCAGCCTTAAATCTACCACCTCACAACTTATCCCTGTGGCCTCTTGTCCGAGATTGCCACATCGTGTTGACTGTGTTTCTCTCTGTCCACAGTTGCCGCCGGACCGGTTGGGTCTCCTCGGTGATGCCACACCATCCGTGGTGTTCTGCTTTGAGCCAAACACACCATCTGGGTCACTGTCGGGTTACGGTTTGTGGGAGATTGCCGTGCACCCATTGGCAGCCATATTTCCCACGTAACCACGGTAACCACTCTGGTAATATATCAGGGCCTATGTTAAGGCCAATTAAATTGGCTTAAATTTATAAATTTAGGGCATTAACTGGATATCCTAAATTAAAGAATTGGATATATTAAAATCAAACAGTCAAACCTCGGGCAGGCCAGGCCTGACTAAGGTCAAATATAGAAAAACACTGGAAGAAATCTGGACCCATTCTGTCAATCGCCCATCAAAAGTCATGGCACGGAGACCCAGCAGCAGATCATCCCACTCCGTTGAAATGCACAGGCCAGTTCGGGCCAGATTTTCAGTCACCCAGAGATTCATCACCCTCAGAGAGATAGTTTTCCCCTCATCTCCATCTCAGATGGGTGAACCCTTTTTTGAAGCAGTGACCCCCTATTTGTAGATCCCCCCACAAGAAGAAACATCCTCTCCACCCTGTCGGTACCCATCAGGATCTCAATGCTATCGATCGGGTGTATATTTAGTCCCAAGATATCTAGCAACCAAAAGATGCCAAAGTGCTTTGGAGCACCATAAGTCCAACAAACCCAGGTTGCTGAGCCGTGTAAACAGATGTTAGCATGTGGACTGAAAATCTGTTCTAAGAGATACTTTTTAAGAAGTGTATTAAGTCTGAGAGAAGCCTCAGGCCTCCAGTTCTGGGTGCCACATTTCAGGAAGGGTGTGAATGCATGGGAGAGTTTGCAGAGATGGAAAGGGTGATGCAGTGGTAATGTCACCGCATTCGTCATCCAGAGGGCCTCACAGTAATACCCTTGGAAAGTGGGGTCACGGGTTCAAATCTCACCAGGTCAGCTGGCGGAATTTAAAATTCAGTTAATAATACAGCCGGCACGGTGACAGAGTAGTTAGCACAGCTGCCTCACAGTGCCAGGGACCCGGGTTCAATCTGGCCTTGGGTCACTATCTGTGTGGAGTTTGCATGTTCTCCCCGTGTCTGCGTGGGTTTCCTTTGGATGCTCTGGTTTCCTCCCACAGAGCAAAGATGCGCAGGTTAGATGGATTGGCCATGCTAAATTGCTCCTTACTGTCCAAAGATGCACAGATTAGGTGAATTGGCCATGCTAAATATGCAGTATATGGGATAGGATGGAAGGGAAGACCTGGGTTGGGATGCTCTTCTGGAGAGCTGGTGCAGGTCCAATGGGCCAAATGGCCACTTTCTGCATTCCAGGGACTGTATGGCTCTAACAAGGTAAGAATCTTTAAAAACACCAAGCTATTTCAGACAAGGTGTCAATATAGATGGGTGAGTATGGGCAATGAAGGGGGTATAAGTTGGGGGTGGACAGGGCAGGGGTTCAGAAGGGCTGAGGTTCTGGGAGGAGTGGGGGAGGTCAGGGGGAAGGAGAGCAGGGAAGGGGACAGATGAGTACAGGGCTGGGGGGGGGGGATGTTTTGCACATGGCACACAACTCCGAGAAAGCAACACGAAAGACCAACCCAAGTAACGCACACACAACACACACACACACACACAACACACACACACAAAAGATGATCGATACTCGATTTAAGTGCTAATTTATAGCTATTCTACGCCTGTCACCGTCTGATGTATGTGATCTCACCCCGGGGGTCAAAGCAGAAATCAAAGATAAGTCCGTTTTTAAGTTAACAATGGCCTCAATTGAATCTCATTCAGAGACAAAAATGTGCTTTGATAGAATTGCTGTTCCTGCATGTTCCAAAACAGCCAGAGCAATTTGCAAGAACAGTCCTAAAATCGAAGATCCCTTCATTCCAGCTGCTCGTGTTGTGTGTTTATATATAGATATACTGGTGATTCTTAGATCTGTTTGTGTGTCTCTGTTTACTCAGGGGGAGAGGACACACACACACACACACACACACACATACATACATACACACACACACATGTACACAGTCACACACTCACACACAAACACATACACACACACACACATACACAGACATGCTCACACACACACATACAAACACATATATACACACGCACATACACATACATACACACACACATACAAACACATACACACACATGCACATACATACACACACACATACACAGACATGCTCACACACACACACGTACACAGACATGCTCACACACACACACATACACACGCATACACACACACTCACACACATACACAGACATGCTCACACACACACAAACACACACACTCACACGTACACAGACATGCTCACACACACACACATACACACACACTCACACACATACACAGACATGCTCACACACACACACATACACACACACTCACACACATACACAGACATGCTCACACACACACATACACACACACTCACACACATACACACACACTCACACGTACACAGACATGCTCACACACACACACATACACACACACACTCACACACATACACAGACATGCTCACACACACACATACACACACACTCACACGTACACAGACATGCTCACACATACACACACACTCACACACATACACAGACATGCTCACACACACACATACACGCATTTCAGGAGGAATATGTTAATAGGGAACAAGTGAGCAACTTCAGAGAGCAGTGAATGTGCTGAGGGAGAGAGAGGAGGTAAAAGATTTAATGTGAGCTTGCAGACTGCCCCTGAATAACCACAACACTGCAAATGATTTTTCTTGCATTTAAATCTCTCTCTTTAAGTTAGACTCAGTCTCTCTCTCTCTCTCTCTCTCTTCCTCTCTCTCTCTGTCACTCCATATCTGTCTGTCTTTGTCTTTCTGTCTGTTTCCCATCCCCATTCTGCCCCTCTCTGTATGCCTCTCTCAGCATGTCCCTCTGTCCCTCTCTCCCTTTCTATCTGCCTCCCTGTCTTCTCTTTGTCTGTCTCCCCTTGTCGGCCTATCTGCATGCCCCTCAGTTTCTCTCTCTCTTCCTCTCTGCCTGTATTTATCACTATCACTCTCTGTCTCAGCATCTCCCTCTGCTGTCCCTCTCAGTCCCTCTCAGTCCCCCTCTCCCTTTCTACCTCCCTCTATATTCATGTCACTCATTGTCAGTCTGCCTGTGTGCCCCTGGTTTCACTCTGTTTCTCTGTCTGTTTCCAGATTTCCCCCTCTCTCTCTCTTTTACTGTCTGTCTGTCCCTTTCACGATGCCACTCCCATCTCTGAGTAAACACTCTCACTCTCTTTCTCCCTCTCTCTCTCTTTAATGCTCTGTCGATCATTCGATCATAGTCAGTACTTCTAAGTCTCTGTTTCTCTGTGTCTCTCTGGTTGTATTTCGAACTCCACCAAGTGACAATAGCAAGAGTGAGAACAGAGACAGTAGAGAGAGTGATTCTCACTCTTTCTATTCTCACTCTCTCTATTCTCTCGCTCTGTTCTCACTCTCTATATTCTCACTCTATCTATTCTCACGTGCTCTATTCTTAATCTCTCTGTTCTCACTATCTCTGTTCTCACTCAATCTATTCTCACTCTCTCAATTCTCACTCTCTCAACTCTCACTCTCTCAATTCTCAGTATCTCCATTCTCACTCTCTCTATACTCACTCCCTCTATTCTCACTATCTCTATTCTCACTTTCCCTATTCTCATTCTCTCAATTCTTACTCTGTTCTCACTCTCTCTATTCTCACTCTCTATTCCCAATCTCTCTATTCTCACTCTCTCTAATCTAACCCTCTCTATTCTCACCCTCTCTATTCTCACTCTCTCTGTTCTCACTATCTCTATTTTCAACCTCTCTATTCTCACTCCCTCTATTCTCTCTCTCTCTACACTCTCTCCATTCTCACTATCTCTGTTCTCATTCTCTCTATTCTCACTCAGTCTAGTCTCACACTCTCTATTCTCACTCTCTCCATTCTCACTCTGTTCTCACTCTCTCTATCTCACTCTCTCTATGACCTCCCCCGTATTCTCACTGTCTCTATTCTCACTATCTACTCACTCTCTCTATTCACAATCTCTCTCTCTTCTTACTTTCCATTCTCACTCTCTCTTTTCTCACTCTCTGTACTCTCACTCTCTATAATCTCACCCTCTTCCCTTTCACTCTTTCTATTCTTACCCTCTCTATTCTCACATTCTGAATTCTCACTATCTCTCTTCTCACTCTCTCTATACTCTATTCTCACTATCTTTGTTCTCACTCCCTCTATTCTAACTCTCTATTCTCACTCTCTCTATTCTCACCCTCTCCCCTCTCTCTATTCTTACTCTATTCTCACTATCTCTATTATCTCTCCCTGTATTCTCACTCTCTACTCTCACTCTCTCGATTCACAATCTCTCTCTTCTCACCCGCTCTATTCTCACTCCATCTATTCTCACTCTCTCTGTTCTCACTCTCTCTACTCTCAGTCTCACTGTTGTCACTGTATCTATTCTCACTCTATTTTCACTCTTTCTATTCTCACTCTCTTTATTCTCACTCCCTCAATTCTCACTCTCTCTATTCTTACTCTCTCAATTCTCACATTTTCTATTCTCACTCTCTCAATTCTCACTCTCTCAATTCTCACTCTCTCTATTCTCACCCTCTCTATACCCACTCTCTCTATTCTCAATATCTCTATTCTCAATATCTCTATTCTCAATATCTCTATTCTCACTCTCTCTATTCTCACTCTCTCTACTCTCACTCTCTCTACTCTCACGCTCTCTATTCTCATTCTCCCTATTCTCGCTCTCTCTATTCTCACTCTCTCTACTCTCATGCTCTCTACTCTCACTGTCTCTATTCTCACTCTACTCTCAGTCTCTCTGTTCTCACTCTCTCTATTCTCACTTTCTCTCCTCAGTCTCTCTATTCTCACCCTCTCTATTCTCTCTCTATTCTCGCTAACTCTTTTCTCAATCTCTCTATACTCATTCTATTCTCACTACCTCTGTTCTCACTCCCTCTATTCTCACTGTCTCTAATCTCACTCTCTTGATTCTCACTCTGTTCTCTCTCTCTATTCTCACTCTCCCTATTTTCACTCTTTCTATTCTGACACTCTCCATTCTCATTAACCATATCCTCACTCTCTCTATTCTCACTGTCTCCATTCTCACTGTCTCTATTCTCACTCTCTCTATCCTCACTTTCTCTACTCTCATTCTCTCTAATCTCACTCTCTCTACTCACTGTCTCTATTCTTGCTCTTTCTTTTATCATTCTCTCTATTCTCACTCTCCCTATTCTCACTTTCTATATTCTAACTCACTCTATTCTCAATCTCTCTATTCCAACTCTGTCTATTCTCTTTCTCTATATTCTCTCTATCTATTCTCACTCTCTCTTTTCTCTCTATTCGCACTCTCACTATTCTCAATCTCTCTATTCTCATTCACTCTATTCTCACTCCCTCTATTCTCACTCTCTGCATTCCCACTCACTCTATTCAAACTCTCCATTCCAACTCTATCTATGCTCTATCTATTTTCACTCCCTCTATTTACAATCTCTCTTTTTTCACTATTTATATTCTCACTATCTCTATTCTCTCTCTTTCTTGTCTATTCCAACCCTCTCCTTTCTCTTTCTCTATATCCTCACTCTCTCTATTCTTACTGTCACTCCTCTCAATCCCTCTACTCTCACTCTGTCTATTCTCATCCTCTCTAGCTCACACTCTCTGTTCTCACTCTGTCCATTCTAACTCTCCCTATTCTCACTCTCAACTCTCACACTCTCTACTCTCACTCTCACTCTCCCTACTCTCACTCTCTTATTCTCAAACTCCCTACTCTTGATCTCTCTATTCTCACTCTCTCTATTCTCACATTCTCAATTCTCTCTCTCTTTATTCTCAGTCTCTCTATTCTCACTCTATCCTCACTCTCTCTATTCTCATTCTCACTATCCTCACTTCTTCTATCCTCACATGCACTATTCTCACTATCTATTCTCACTTTTTCTATCCTCAGTCTCTAAACTCACTCTCTCTATTCTGACTCTTTCTATTCTCACTCTATCTATTCCCACTTTCTCTATTTGCACTCTCTCTATTCTCAATTTCTCTATTCTCAATCTCTCTATTCTCACTCTCTCTACTTTCAATCTCTCTATGCCCACTGTTTTATTCTCTCTGTCTATTCTCAACCACTCTGTTCTCACTGTCTCCACTCTCAGTCTCTCAGTTCTCACTCTCTACATTCTCACTCTCTGGATTCTCATGATCTCTAATCTCAGTCTCTCTATTCTGACTCTATTCTCACTCTCGATTCTCACTCTATCGTTCTGATGCTCCACATTCTCACTACCCACATCCTCACTCTCTCTATTCTCACTCTCTCTACTCTCACTCTCTCTATTCTCATTCTCTGTTCACTTTCTGTTCTCACTCTCTCTTCTCACTCTTTCTATTCTCATTCTCTCTATTCTGACTCACTCTATTCTCACTCTCTCCGTTCTCACTATCTCTCTTCTCACTCCCTCTATTCTCACTCTCTGTATTCTCACTCACTCTATTCAAACTCTCTATTCCAATTCTGTCTATTCTCTCTGTATTCTCACTCCCTCTAGTTACAATCTCTATTTTTTCACTGTTTGTATTCTCACTATCTCTATTCTCTCTCGATCTTTCTCTATTCTGTCTCTTTCTCTGTATCCTCACTCTCTCTATTCTCACTCCCTCTATTCTCAATCCCTCTACTCTCACTCTCTCTGTTCTCACTCTCTCAATTCTCACACTCTCTATTCTCATCCTTCCTATCTGACACTCTCTGTTCTCACTCTGTCTATTCTAACTCTCCTTTTCTCACTCTCAATTCTCACACTCTCTATTCTCACTCTCACTATCCTCACTCTCCCTACTCTCACCCTCTATATTCCCAAACTCCCTACTTTTGCTCTCTCTATTCTCACTATCTCTATTCTCACTTTCTCAATTCTCGCTCTCTTTATTCTCAGTCTCTCTATTCTCACTCTCTTTATTCTCACTCTTTCTATTCCCACCCTGTCTATTGGCACTCTCTCTATTCTCAATTTCTCTATTCTCAATCTCTCTATTCTCACTCTCTCTACTTTCAATCTCTCTATTCCCACTGTTGTATTCTCACTATCTCTATTTTCAACCACTCTGTTCTCACTCTCTCTACTCTCAGTCTCTCAGTTCTTACTCTCTCTATTCTCAATCTCTGGAATCTCATGCTCTCTAATCTCAGTCTCTCTATTATGAATCTATTCGCACTCTCTCGATTCTCACTGTCTGTTCTGATGCTCCGCATTCTCACTATCCATATCCTCACTCTCTCTGTTCTCACTCTCTCTACTCTCACTCTCTCTGTTCTCACTCTCTCTACTTTCACTCTCTATTCTCACTCTCTCCATTCTCACTCTCTCTATTCTCACTCTCTCTATTCTCATTCTCTCTATTCTCACTCTCTATTCTCATTCTCTCTCTTATCTATCTCTACCCTCGCTCTCTCTATTCCCACTCTTTCTATTCTTGGTCTCTCTATTCTCACGCTCTCTGTTCTCACCCTCTCGACTCTCACCCTCTCGACTCTCACTCTCTCCATTCTCACTCTCTCTATTCTCACTCTCTCTATTCTCATTCTCTCGATTCTCACTCTCTATTCTCATTCTCTCTCTTATCTATCTCTACCCTCACTCTCTCTATTCCCACTCTTTCTATTTTCGGTCTCTCTATTCTCACTCTCTCTATACTCACTTTCTGTATTCTAACTCACTCTATTCTCAGTCTCTCTATTCTCACTTTCTCTATTCCAACTCTGTCTATTCTCTGCCTCTCTATTCTCATTCTCTCTTTTCTCTCTCTCTATTCTCAGTCTCTCTACTCTGACTCTCTCTATTTTCACTCTACTACTCTCACTCCTTCTATTCTCACTCTCTACTCTCACTCTCTATTCTCACTCTCTCCATTGTCACTCTCTCTATTCTCATTCTCTCTATTCTCACTCTCTATACTCACTCTCTGTATTCTCACTCTATTCTCAATCTCTCTATTCTCACTTTATTCCAACTCTGCCTATTCTCTCTCTATTCTCATTCTCTCTTTTCTCACTCTCTATTCTCACTCTCTCCACTCTCACTCTCTATTCTCACTTACTCTCTTCTCACTTTCTGTATTATCACTCACTCTATTCAAACTCTCTCTATTCCAACTCTGTCTATTCTTTCTCTCTATTCTCACTCTCTCTATTCACACTCTCTCTATTTTCACTATCTGTGTTCTCACTATTTCTATTCTCTCTCTCTTTCTCTATTCCGGCTCTCTCTTTTCTCTCTCTCTCTATCCTCACACTCTCAATTCTCACTCTCTCTAATCTCATCCTCTCTAATCTCATCCTCTCTATCTCACACTCTCAATTCTCACTCTCTCTAATCTCATCCTTTCTATCTCATACTCTCTGTTCTCACTCTCTCTATTCTAACTCTTTCTATTCTCACTCTAACCCCATTCTCCCTATTCTCACTATCTCTATTCTCACTCTCTATATTCTCAGTCTCTCTATTCTCACTCTCTCTAATCTCATCCTCTCTAATCTCATCGTCTTATCTCACACTCTGTTCTCACTCTCTCTATTGTCCCTCTCTCTATCCTTGCTCTCACTATCCTTACACTCTCTGTTCTCACTATCATTATTCTCACTCTCTCTATTCTCACTCTATTCTCACTATCATTACTCTCCTCTCTCTTCTCATTCTCTCTGTTCTCATCCTCTCTATCTCACACTCTCTGTTCTCATTTCTCTATTCTGTCTCTATTCTCAATCTCTATTCTCACTCTCTCTATTCTGACTCTATACTCACTCTCTCTACTCCCACTGTCTCTATTGTCACTCTCTCCATTCTCATTCTCTCCATTCTCATTCTCTCCATTCTCACTCTCTCTATTCTCACTCTCTCTATTCTCATCCTCTCTATCACACACTGTCTTGTCACTTCTCTATTCCAGCTCTCTCTATTCTCTCTCTTATTCTCAGTCTCTCTATTCTCACTCTTTCTATCCTCACTCTCCCTACTCTCACTTTCTCTATTCTCACACTCTCTCTCCTCACTCTCTCTACACACAATCTCTTTATTCTCACACTCCCTACTCTCGCTCTCTCTGATCTCACTCTCTCTATTCTCACATTCTCAATTCTCACTCTCCCTATTCTCATCCTCTCATCCTCTCTGCCCTCACTCTCTTTATTCTCACTATCTCTATCCTCACTCTCTCTACCCTCAAACACTCTATTCTCACTCTCCCTATTCTCACCCTCTATACTCACTGTACTCTTACTCTCTCTATAATCACTCTCTCTGTTCTCTCTCTATTCTCACTCCCTCCATACTCACTTTCTCTTTTCTCACTATCTCTATGCTCACACTCTTTATTCTCACTCTCTCTATTCTCAATCTCTCTGCTCTCACTCTCTCTATTCTGACTCTGTTCTCACTCTCGCCAATCTCACACTCTCTAATCTCACCTCTCTATTCTCAATCTCTTTATTCTCACTCTCTCTATTCCCACTATCTCAATTCTCACTCTCACTACTCTCATTCTCTACTTTCACTCTCTCTATGCCCGCTCTCTCTATTCTCACTCTCTCTACTCTCAATCACTGTATTTGTACTCTCTATTCTCACTCTCTGTACCTTCACTATCTCTATTCTTATTCTCACTACCTCTCACTATCTTCTCACCCTCTCTATTTTCATCCTATCTCACAGTCTCTGTGCTCACTTCACTATCCTAACTCTCTCTATTCTCACACTCTATTCTCACTCTCTCTATTCTCACACTCTCTATCCTCAATCTCTCACTCTCAATCGCTCTATTCTCACACTCCCTAATCTTGCTCTCTATTTTCACTCTCTCTATTCTCCCTCTCTATTCTCACTCTTTCATTCCTACTCTCTCTATTCTCACTCTTTCTATTCTCAGTCTCTCTATCCTCACACTCTATTCTCACTCTCTCCACTCTCACTCTCTATTCTCACTTACTCTCTTCTCACTTTCTGTATTATCACTCACTCTATTCAAACTCTCTCTATTCCAACTCTGTCTATTCTTTCTCTCTATTCTCACTCTCTCTATTCACACTCTCTCTATTTTCACTATCTGTGTTCTCACTATTTCTATTCTCTCTCTCTTTCTCTATTCCGGCTCTCTCTTTTCTCTCTCTCTCTATCCTCACACTCTCAATTCTCACTCTCTCTAATCTCATCCTCTCTAATCTCATCCTCTCTATCTCACACTCTCAATTCTCACTCTCTCTAATCTCATCCTTTCTATCTCATACTCTCTGTTCTCACTCTCTCTATTCTAACTCTTTCTATTCTCACTCTAACCCCATTCTCCCTATTCTCACTATCTCTATTCTCACTCTCTATATTCTCAGTCTCTCTATTCTCACTCTCTCTAATCTCATCCTCTCTAATCTCATCGTCTTATCTCACACTCTGTTCTCACTCTCTCTATTGTCCCTCTCTCTATCCTTGCTCTCACTATCCTTACACTCTCTGTTCTCACTATCATTATTCTCACTCTCTCTATTCTCACTCTATTCTCACTATCATTACTCTCCTCTCTCTTCTCATTCTCTCTGTTCTCATCCTCTCTATCTCACACTCTCTGTTCTCATTTCTCTATTCTGTCTCTATTCTCAATCTCTATTCTCACTCTCTCTATTCTGACTCTATACTCACTCTCTCTACTCCCACTGTCTCTATTGTCACTCTCTCCATTCTCATTCTCTCCATTCTCATTCTCTCCATTCTCACTCTCTCTATTCTCACTCTCTCTATTCTCATCCTCTCTATCACACACTGTCTTGTCACTTCTCTATTCCAGCTCTCTCTATTCTCTCTCTTATTCTCAGTCTCTCTATTCTCACTCTTTCTATCCTCACTCTCCCTACTCTCACTTTCTCTATTCTCACACTCTCTCTCCTCACTCTCTCTACACACAATCTCTTTATTCTCACACTCCCTACTCTCGCTCTCTCTGATCTCACTCTCTCTATTCTCACATTCTCAATTCTCACTCTCCCTATTCTCATCCTCTCATCCTCTCTGCCCTCACTCTCTTTATTCTCACTATCTCTATCCTCACTCTCTCTACCCTCAAACACTCTATTCTCACTCTCCCTATTCTCACCCTCTATACTCACTGTACTCTTACTCTCTCTATAATCACTCTCTCTGTTCTCTCTCTATTCTCACTCCCTCCATACTCACTTTCTCTTTTCTCACTATCTCTATGCTCACACTCTTTATTCTCACTCTCTCTATTCTCAATCTCTCTGCTCTCACTCTCTCTATTCTGACTCTGTTCTCACTCTCGCCAATCTCACTCTCTCTAATCTCACCTCTCTATTCTCAATCTCTTTATTCTCACTCTCTCTATTCCCACTATCTCAATTCTCACTCTCACTACTCTCATTCTCTACTTTCACTCTCTCTATGCCCGCTCTCTCTATTCTCACTCTCTCTACTCTCAATCACTGTATTTGTACTCTCTATTCTCACTCTCTGTACCTTCACTATCTCTATTCTTATTCTCACTACCTCTCACTATCTTCTCACCCTCTCTATTTTCATCCTATCTCACAGTCTCTGTGCTCACTTCACTATCCTAACTCTCTCTATTCTCACACTCTATTCTCACTCTCTCTATTCTCACACTCTCTATCCTCAATCTCTCACTCTCAATCGCTCTATTCTCACACTCCCTAATCTTGCTCTCTATTTTCACTCTCTCTATTCTCCCTCTCTATTCTCACTCTTTCATTCCTACTCTCTCTATTCTCACTCTTTCTATTCTCAGTCTCTCTATCCTCACACTCTATTCTTACTCTCTCTAATCTCACTCTCTCTTCTCGCTCTCTAAACTCACTGCCTCTATTCTGACTCTCTCTATACTCGCTCTCTCTACTCTCACTCTCTCTATTGTCACTCTCGCCATTCTCTCTCTCTCTATTCTCACTATCTCAATTTTCACTCTCTCTCTATTCTCATTCTCTCTATTCTCGCTCTGTCTTCTCAATCTCTCTCTTCACACTCTCTCTATTCTCCTCCTCTCTATCTTATACTCTCTCTTCTCAGTTCTCTATTCTATCTCTCTCTGTTGTCACTCTCTCAATTCTGACTCTTTCTATCCTCACTCTCTCTACTCTCAATGTCTGTATTCTCACACCCCCTACTCTCGCTCTCTCTATTCTCACCCTCGCTATTCTCTCTCTTTCTATTCTCATCCTCTCTGTCCTCACTCTCGCTATTCTCATTCTCTCTATTCTCACTCTCTCTATTCTCACTCTCTCTATTCTCACTCTCTCTATTCTCACTCTCTCTATTCTCACTCTCTCTATTCTCATTCTCTCTATTCTCACTCTCTCTATTCTCATTCTCTCTATTCTCACTCTCTCTATTCTCATTCTCTTTTTTCTCACTCTCTGATGGGAATAGACAGATGTGGTGCCCAGAAGGATAGGGTTAAGATGGGTAGCATGATCAGTGCTGAAGGCTTGGAGGGCTGAAGGGCCTGTTCTTTTGCTGTAATTTTCTTTGTTCTTTATTCTATCACTTTCTCATTCTCTTTCTCTCTATTCCTCTTTGTCTCTCTCTCTCTCTCTCACTCTGTCTCTCTCTGACTCGGTCTCTGCCTCTCTATCTCCCTCTCTCTCTCTCTCTCTCTCTCTATCCCTCTCTCTCTCCTTCACTCTGTCTGCTTTTCTCTCTCTCTCTCTGAATCTCTCCCTCTCTCTCACTGTCTACTTCTCTCTTCCTCTCTCTATTTGTCTATCTCTCTCTCTGTCTCTGTCTCTCTCTCTCTTGCCCCTCTCCCTCTCTCTCTCCCTCTGTCCCTCTTTCCCTCCCTCACTCTGTCCCCCTCTCCCTCTCTCACTCTCTCTGTCTGCTTTTCTCTCTCTGTCTGAACCTTCCTCTTTCTCTGTCTACTTCCCTCTCTCTCTCTCACTCCGTCTGTCCTTCTCTCTCTCCCTGTCCCTCTCCCCCTCTCTCTGTCCCTCTCCCCCCCCAACATCCCTCTCTCTCTTGTTCTCCCTGTCTGCTTTTCTCTCTCTCTCTCTGAATCTCTCCCTCTCTCTCACTGTCTACTTCTCTCTTCCTCTCTCTATTTGTCTATCTCTCTCTCTGTCTCTGTCTCTCTCTCTCTCTTGCCCCTCTCCCTCTCTCTCTCCCTCTGTCCCTCTTTCCCTCCCTCACTCTGTCCCCCTCTCCCTCTCTCACTCTCTCTGTCTGCTTTTCTCTCTCTGTCTGAACCTTCCTCTCTCTCTGTCTACTTCCCTCTCTCTCTCTCACTCCGTCTGTCCTTCTCTCTCTCCCTCTTTCTCTCTGTCCCTCTCCCCCTCTCTCTGTCCCTCTCCCCCCCCAACATCCCTCCCTCTCTTGTTCTCCCTGTCTGCTTTTCTCTCTCTCGCTCTGAACCTCTCTCTCTCTCTGTCTACTTCTCTCTCCCTCTCTCTCTGTCTACTCTCTCTCTCTCCTCCCTGTTTCTCTCTCCCTCTCTCTCTCACTTGCTGCCTGCCTACCTACCTCTCACTCTCTCTCTCTCTCTCTCTCTATCTCTTTCTGTCTCACTTCTGTCTTTCATTTCAATTACTGTCCATCTCCTCTCTACACTCACCATTCGCTCCTACAGTGGGACTCCCTGCCCCCCAGTCACAGTCCCCACCCTCTCCCCCCACCTCCTCCCCCCCCCCGCCCCTCCCCCATTTCTCTTCCTTGTCTCTGAAATCTGACTTGTGGTTTGATGTGCCCACTGCCAGGGAGCTGCCTGGCACATCAATATCGCAGACAGAGTGTGGGTGTTCACGCCATCAGGCTGCAAGAGGATGTTATCAATAAACTCCCAGATTGATAAACCACTTCAGCGTGATCGCACTCCTGCCAGCCTCGCTTGAATTAACATCAACTCCATTAACTGCAGCGCTTCTCAGACGCTGCCTGATGGATGATGGGTGGCAGCAGCCACTGACTGACGTGTTGCTTGGATCTTGCTGTGCGGATTGGAGCGGCAGCTCGCACACCCGACTCGCGCCAAGGGTCCGACTGAGGGTGAGGGGGGTGGGGAGGGAAGTGGGGGGAGGGGAGAGAGAGCAGCCCCAAACCCCCCGCGCAGTGGCGTGGCCCCTTTAAGAGGCCCCAGGCCACCTGACCAGGCGACTGGAGCAAACGGAGCATGAGCAGGTGGGCCTCGACCAATCGGGGGCAAGGGTTCATGAGCTTTGACCAATCGAGAGCGAGGGCGCACGAGCCTCGGCCAATGGGGAGCGAGGGCGCATGAGCCTCAGCCAATGGCGAGAGAGGGCACACAAGCCTCAGCCAATGGGAAGCGAGGGCGCACAAGCTTCAGCCAATGGGAAGCAAGGGCGCACAAGCCTCGGCCAATGGGGAGCGAGGGCGCACGAGCCTCGGCCAATGGGGAGCGAGGGCGCACGAGCCTCGGCCAATGGGGAGCAAGGGCGCATGAGCCTCAGCCAATGGCGAGAGAGGGCACACAAGCCTCAGCCAATGAGAAGTGAGGGCGCACAAGCTTCAGCCAATGGGAAGCAAGGGCGCACAAGCCTCAGCCAATGGGGAGTGTGGGCACACGAGTCTCAGCCAATGGGAAGCGAGGGCGCACAAGCCTCGGCCAATGGGAAGCGAGGGCGCACGAGCCTTGGCCAATGGGGAGCGAGGGTGCATGTAACCAGGGCTGGAGGTCAGCAGAATTGGGGAGTTGTGGAGCAGAACTGTGTTGTTACGTTGTGAATTATTTCGTTGTTAGCAGTTTATTCTCACTGAATAAACCTTCTTGATTTACGCTTGTCATACTGAGTCACCTCGACTTGATTTGATTTATTACTGTCACATGCTCTGGGATACAGTGAAAAGGATTGTTTCTTGCACATTATACAGACAAAGCATACCATTTATAGAGTACATAGCATGGAAGGAAAGGAAAGAGTGCAGGGTATAGTGTTACAGCCATAGCTAGGGTGTCGAGAAAGATCAACTTAATGCAAAGTAAGTCCATTCAAAAGTCTGGCAGCAGTAGGGAAGAAGCTGTTCTTGAGTCGATTGGCGATCTCAGATTTTTGTATCTTTTTCCTGATGGAAGAAGGTGGAAAAGAGAATGTCCGGGATGCGTGGGGTCCTTAATTATGCTGGCTGCTTTGCCAAGGCAGCGGGAAGTGTAGACAGAGAAAATGGGTGGGAGGCTGGTTTGTGTGATGGATTGGGCTACGATCACAACCTGTTGTAGTTTCTTGCGGTCTTGGGCAGAGCAGGAGCCCAGACCAAGCTGTGATACATCCTGCTTGCTATGGTGCATCTGTAAAAGTTGATGAGAGTTGCAGCAGACATGCCAAATTTCCTTAGTCTCCTGAGAAGCTTCTTGAGTGTTGTTGGAGCCGCACCCATCCAGGCAAGTGGGGAGTATTCCATCACACTCCTGACTTGTGCCTTGTAGATGGTGGACAGGTTTTGGGGATTCAGGAGGTGGGTTTCTTGCCGCAGGATTCCCAGTCTCTTTGTGTTCGGGTGGTGAGCCCAGTTTCTGGTCAATGGTAACCCCCAGGATGCTGACAGGGATGAGAGGGTGTAACAGTTTGCTGAAGCCAATACTTCACTCAAAAACAGCAGATGAGACGGCCCAGTGATTGAGCAAGGCCTTAGTGAGGCCTGTACAGAATGAGATGAACCTCTTGTGGTGGGAAACGGCTGCTGGTAGGAACAGCCCGAGTGAGGGGGCAGCAGGGCCTGAGAGGGGAGAGAATGGTTCAGCACCAGGGTCAGAGGCACAGTTTCAATCTGGGGGAGAAAACTCCCAGGGGACTTATGTTATCCGTTTTAGATGCAGAAAGAAGGGTCTCCTGCAAGCGAGGTGTCCGGTAAAGCAGGCTACATGGAATACACCAAGAGGAAATGGTGAATACAACCCCGGTGAATAAGCTGGAGGAGCAAGTAAAGGAGGAATCCGAGCCTTACACACCCAGATCGGCAAAACACCTCCCACTCAGACTGTTTCAGTGGCCACCCCCTGGATATGGAGGTCAAAACTGGCGTTGCGACCACTGTCACAGGATGAAACGCGTACAGACATCTCCAGAAGGGACTGCAACCCAGGAGTCCCAGCCATTCTTAGGCAACTCTGGCACCATACACTGGAGGGACACTAAAGACAGGGGGGACAATGTCCGTGACTGTATCCTACAGGAACCAGTCAGGTCATCTACCCCAACATGGTGATGGAAGGGCAGTGGCCCAGTCTCAATGGAATGGGACTGGAAAACTCAACTGGCTGGAATATTGTATATCCAGGATGGAGTATCCCAAAAACTCCTATGCAAATATCAGGAGGTATCACTCTCTCTCCTCTCTCTCTCTCTCTCGTTCTCTCTTTGTCACTATCTCTCTCTCTCTAACTCTCTTACTTTCTCTCTCTCTCTCTTTCTTTTTCTCATCACCTCACTATCTCTTCCACTATCTCTGTCTTTCTCCCTATCTCCCTCTTTCACACTTTCTCTCTCTTTCCCCGTCACTATCTCTCTCCCTTACCATCTCTGTCTCTCACTATCTTTCTCTATCTCTCTCTTTCGTACTTTCTCGCTCTGCTTCTCTCTCTCCTTCAGGTTTAGTTTTATTCATCCATGGGATGTAGGCATCACTGGCACAACCAACATTTATTGCCCTCTGTCCTTTGGACTAAGTGACTTCCTAGACCATTTCTGAGGATATTTAAGAGTCATTGCTGTGGATCTGGACTCACATGTATGCCACACACCAGGTATGGATGGCAAATTTCCTTCCTTCACTCTCCCTCAGTATATTTCTCCCTCTCACTATCTCTCTCTCTCACTACCTTTCTCTCTTTCACCGTCTTTCTCACACTATCTCTCACTTTCTCGCGCACAATCCCCCTCTCTCTCTCTCTCTGTCGCTATCTCTTTCTCTAAATCACTATCACTCTCTATCCATCTTTCTCTCTTTCTGTTCCTATCTCTTTCTCTCTGTCCCTATCTCACTCTTTTTCTCTTTCCGTTCCTATCTCTTTCTCTCTGTCCCTATCTCACTCTTTCTCTCTATCCCTCTCTCTCTCTTTCTTTCTCTATGAGATATCACAGATATCAGTATAGAAATGAATTGAAACACTCACTCTATCGCCAGAATTTTACTGGCCCGCCGGCTAGAGGAATCGGAGCTGGCGAGGGGCGGACAGTGGGAGGGTCTATCAACCTCGGGTGGGATTTACCATTTTGAGACAATGCTGCCCTAATTCTCCATCTATCAATCGATGCAGGAGTTATGTCACATACAAACTGTGCTATTGCTTTAACTTGGTTTCTTTCTCTGTGTACCTCTGTCTGTATGTTTCCGTGTGTGTATACCCTCTTCTGGCTGTTAACATGTTTGCTTATCTGTAACTCTCATTTCAAAGTTGTGTGGGCGCGCTTGCATGTTTATGTATTGAAGTTTGTGTGTATATGTGCATCTGTGTGTTGAGTGCATGTGTGTACGTTTGCATGTACTTGTGTGTGTTTGTGTGGAAGTGTATGTGATTCTAACAGTTGGCAGCTGAGGATGATTGCTGAAGGTGTGTGTGTATGTGTGTGTATGTGTGTTTTTGGGTGTGAGTGTATGTGTGTTTTTGGGTGTGTGTGTATGTGTGTTTTTGGGTGTGTGTGTATGTGTGTTTTTGGGTGTGTGTGTATGTGTGTTTTTGGGTGTGAGTGTATGTGTGTTTTTGGGTGTATGTGTATGTGTGTTTCTGTGTGTCTGCATGTGTGTTTGTGCATGTGTGTATGTATATATGCATGTGTATTTGCTTATATGCGTGTGTGTGTGTATATGTGTGTCTGTGTGCATGTGCTTGTAGGTAAGTGTGTGATTGAATGTTTGTGTGGATATGCATGAGTGTGAGTATGGGTGTGTGTGTGTGTGTGTGTGTGTGTCATTCTTACAGTGGCCAGCAGAGGGTGGTTGTTGAAGGTGAGGCTGCGTGTGTGAGTGTGTGTTTGGATTTATAGAATACCTACAGTGCAGAAGGAGGCCATTTGGCCCATCATGTCTCTGATGGAGTCCCTTACCCAGGCCCAACCCCCACACCTTATCCCTGTAACCCCAGAACACTAGCTGAGTTTCTGGATTAATAATCTAGCCATAATACCACAAGGCCATCGCCCCCTTTAATCTAACATCTTTTGGACTGTGGGAGGAAACCGGATCATCCAGCAGGAACCCACACAGAAATGGGGAGAATGTGCAGACTCCAGTGACCCAAGCTGGGAATTGAACCCAGGTCTGTGGTGCTGCGAGGTAGCAGTGCTAACCACTGAGCCACCATATGTGTGTGTGTGTGTGTGTGTGTGTGTGCGCACTCTTCCTGTCTCTCCCTCCCTCTCACGGTCTCAGCAGGGACCCTCTAAAGTTACAGATTTATGCCCCCATTCCCTCACTGCCCCCCTGTCCTCCCCCGCGTCATAAGGGGGAACACACTCCAGTCCGAGGGGCAGTTGTCAGGGCTGTGGGGGTTCAAACCAGCTGGAGAGACCACGTTAAGGTGCGTCTCAGCGGAAGGTCAGCAGGCCTCGGCGATTGGCTACTTGGAGCTGCCTATCCACATTCCCCTCACCCCTGAGCTCTGGCGTAGTTCTTTTCCCACCTTCCCACCCCCCCTCCACCACCCCCCCCCCCCCCCCCCCCCCCCCCCCCCCCCCCCCACCCCCACTGAACTCTGGGCCTGCCTTTTCACAGCGCCAGTCATGTCCCCACGGCCAACGGGACACGTTCTCTCTGAAGGGTGGTCACCGCAGCAATGCATCGGGGAGGGAATTGTGGGTTGCGGGTTGGGGGGGGTGTTTTGGGGGAGCTGGGGGTGCAAGGTGGGGGGAGGGGTACAGCGTAGACAACAAATTCGATAACCGCCAATGTTTTTCTCTTAAAGGTGATTAATACTGGCCTCCGAACACTGGGTGGCAGCACCACTGCTTCTCCTCCAGTTGCCCCTCAAAACATACAAATGGGAAACCGTTGTAGGCCCCATGAGCCTCCTCCATCATTCAATACGATCACGGCTGATCTGACTGTAACCCCAAACCTGACCCCTGATGACCTTTCACTCTCTTGTTCATCAAGGGTGTTGGTTATGAGGAGCGGTTGAACAAACTAGGATTGTTTCCACTGGAAATACGGAGGCTGAGGGGAGGCACGGTGGCACAGTGATTAGCACTGCTGCCTCACAGCGCCTGGGTCCCGGGTTCGATTCCCAGCTCGGATCACTGTGCGGAGTTTCTCCTCGTGTCTGCGTGGGCTTCCTCCGGGTGCTCTGGTTTCTTCTCACAGTCCAAAAATGTGCGCGTTGCCATGCTAAATTGACCCTAGTGTCAGAGGGACTAGTTAGGTTAAGTGCATTGCATTATGAGAAATAGGGCCTGGGTGGGATAGTAGCTGGTGCAGACTAGATGGGCTGAATAGCCTCCTTCAGCATTGTTGGATTCTATGAGACCTTAACAGAATAGAATTGTTCATACAATCCCTACATTGCAAAAGCAGGCCCATCGAGTCTGCACCAACTTTCTCCGATGGGGCATTTTACCCAGATTAATTAAATTAAATATTAATTAAATTATGTACCCCATTAAACCACCTAACCTACACATGCTGTGACACTAAGGGGCAATTTACCATGGCCATTCAACCTGACCTGCACATCGTCAGAGTGTGGGAGGAAACCGGAGCGCCCGGAGGAAACCCACGCAGAGACGGGGAGAATGTGCAATCTCCGCACAGACAGTGACCCGAGCCGGGAATCGAACCTGGCGCTCTGAGACAGCAGTGCTAACCACTGTGTTGCCCAAAATATTTCTGAATTGGGGACCTTTCACATGTAAGGCGAATGTGATGGTCTCTACACTAATCGCTGTTAGAGGTCGACAAAATGATGAGAGGCAGAGACAGGGTGGATAGACAGAGGATTTTCCCCAAGGTGGAAGTGTCAATTACAAGGGGTCACAGGTTCAAGGTGAAAGGGGTGGAAGTTTAAGGGAGGTGCGTGGGGGGAGGTTTCTCAGACAAAGAGTGGTGGGTGCCTGGAACGCACTGGCAGAGGGGTTGGTGGAAGCAGGCACATTAGCAACATTTAAGAGGCATCGGGATGGGGACAGGAATAGGGAGGGAATAGAGGGATACGGACCGAGTAAGTTTTTTTTAGTTTAGTTAGGGCATCATTTATTAATGATCTGGATGAGGGTATAGTTGGGTGGATTAGTAAGTTTGCTGATGACACCAAAGTCGGAGGTGTGGTAGATTGTGAGGAAGGGTGTCATAGTTTGCAGGGTGACTTAGACAGGTTGCAGAGCTGGGCCGCGAGGTGGCGGATGGAGTTTAATGTGGAGAAGTGTGAGGTAATTCATTTCGGTAGGAATAACAGATGTGTTGAGTATAGGGCTAACGGGAGGACTTTGAATAGAGTGGAGGAGCAGAGGGATCTAGGTGTATGTGTACATAGATCCCTGAAAGTTGGGAATCAAGTAGATAAGGTTGTTCAGAAGGCATATGGTGTCTTGGCGTTTATTGGTAGGGGGATTGAATTTAGGAGTCGCAACGTCATGTTGCAACTGTATACAACTCTGGTGTGGCCGCACTTGGAGTATTGTGTGCAGTTCTGGTCCCCACATTACAGGAAGGATGTAGAGGCTTTGGAGAGGGTGCAGAGGAGGTTTACCAGGATGTTGCCTGGTATGGAGGGGAGATCCTATGAGGAGAGACTGAGAGATTTGGGGTTGTTTTCGCTGGAAAGAAGGAGGCCTAAGAGGGGATCTTATTGAAACATATAAGATGATTAGAGGTTTAGACAGGGTGGATAGTGATAGCCTTTTTCCTAGGATGGAGAAAGCTAGCACGAGGGGGCACGGCTTTAAATTAAGGGGGGGTAGTTATAGGACTGATGTCAGGGGTAGGTTCTTTACCCAGAGGGTGGTGAGGGACTGGAATGCCCTGCCAGCTGCAGTTGTAAATGCGCCTAGTTTGGGGGCGTTTAAGAGATCTGTGGATAGGTTTATGGACGAAATGGGATTGGTTTAGATTAGTGGTTAGTGTTGTTTTTTTAAAAGCTGGTCGGCGCAACATCGTGGGCCGAAGGGCCTGTTCTGCGCTGTAATGTTCTATGTTCTATGTTCTATGTTCTATCATGATCAGCACAGGCTTGGAGGGCCAATGGGCCTGTTCCTGTGCTGTGCTTTTCTGTGTTCTTTGGTCACCTGAAAGCACAGAGGAAGATTTAATGTCCCTTCTGCACCTCCTCCACTGCAGCACTCCCTCAGTACTGACTGTCAACCGATAACATGGGGCTCAAGCACGGGATCTAAGTTTCTTTCCCTGCCACGTACCCGGTGCTCTGGTCCCCCACCACAGGAGGGCTGGGGATGCCCGCAGCGGGTGAGTACTACGCAGCCTGGTACCAAGAAAAGTGAGTGTGGGGAGGGGTCCTTTGGGACTGTGCCCTGTCGGTGGTACTGATCTCGTCCCCCTCCCTCCCCGACCCAATCTCACAAGGTCTTATTCACCCACCTTTAACCTCTCAAACCCCCTCCCCTCCCCGTGGCCCCCTCCAACCCCAGGCCCTGCCCTGGATTTAACTCGAAGCTCGGCCTCCGTAACTGCCTTCGTTGATTTGATTTATTATTGTCACGTGCATTAGCGTACAGTGAAAAGTATTGTTTCTTGAGTGCTATACAGACAAAGCATAATGTTCATAGTGCACAGAGGGGCGAAGGAAGGGAGAGAGTGCAGAATATAGTGTTGCAGTTATAGCTAAGGTGTACAGAAAGATCAGCTTATCTATAAGGTCAGTCCATTCAATAGGCAGCAGGGAAGAAACTGTCCTTGACTCAGCTGGTATGTCTCCTTTCTCCCAACAGTAGAAGGTGGAAGAGGGAATGTCCGGGGTCCTGAATAATGCTGGTGCTTTTCCGATGCAGTGTAAGTGTAGATACAGTCAGTGGATGGGAAGCTGGTTTGAGTGATGGGCGAGCCTTCGTTCGCGACCTTTTGTAGTTTCTCGCAGTCTTGAGACCATAAGATATAGGAGCAGAATTAGGCCGTTCAACCCATCGAGTCCACTCTGCGTTTCAATCATGGCTGATGTGATTCTCATCACCATTCTCCCACCTTCTGCCTGTAGTCCCTCACCCTGTTAGTGATCAAGAATCTATCTATCTGTGTCTTAAAGACATTCAGTGACCTGGTGTCCACAGCCCTCTGCGTCCTCCTTGTACAATTGCGGTAATGAGTTTCACCACCCTCTGACTGACGAAATTCCTCCTCGTGGTCAGAACAGGACCTTACCGAGCTGCGAAACATCTGGAGAGAATGCTTTCTATGGCACATCTGTAACAGTCGGTGAGCGCCGTAACGGACATGTCAAATTTCCTTAACCTCCTGAGAAAGTGGAGGCGTTGGCGGGCTTTCTTGACTGTAGCATTTGTTTTGTGGCCTAGGAGGTATTCAGCTCTCTAACTGCACTGAACCCACAGATGTATCTCCTGTTGTACACGGAGAGTCCTCCAAGGAGGCTGCTTCGTCTCAGACCAGGTCAGATCCCACAGGAGGAGACAGGAATCTCGCTGCTCGGAGACCTCGGTACTTCCATCCCAGTCACCTTCCCCAGCCCAGAGCTGGGTGTCAACACAGCGACTGCGGCAGAATCTACAACACCTTCTGCCGTATCCTACCCAGCCCCGGAGCTGACTGTCTGCAAGAAACTCCTTTCCACGTAGAAGATGCTGTCAGTAAAGTCAGTGTCAGTAAAACATAGAACGTAGAAAAACTACAGCACAAACAGGCCCTTCGGCCCACAAGTTGCGCCGATGATATCCCTGCCTACTAGGCTTACCTATAACCCTCAATCCTATTAAGCCCCATGTACTCATCCAGAAGTCTCTTAAAAGATCCTATCGAATTTGCCTCCACCACCACCAACGGCAGCCGAGTCCACTCACCCACCACCTTCTGAGTGAAAAACTTACCCCTAATATCTCCTCTGTACCTGCTCCCCAGCACCCTAAACCTGTGTCCTCTCGTAGCAACCATTCCAGCCCTGGGAAAAAGCCTCTGAGAATCTACTCTATCAATACCTCTCAACATCTTATACACCTCGATCAGGCCACCTCTCATCCTTGGTCTCTCCAAGGAGAAAAAGGGGTAGCAAAAGAGTTGAGGAGAAACTACTTCTTGCAAAGGGTTGTGAATCTGTAGAATTCGCTGCCCCAGAAGTGCGGTGGATGCTGGGGGAGTGAGTAAATTTAAAAATGAAGGATATTGGCATGGACTACAGGAAGTACAGTGGAGGATATGTCCCCGTCTACATCAATGAAGTGGAAAGGGTTAAAAGCTTCACGTTTCGAGGCGTCCAGATCGCCAACAACATGTCCTGGTCTCCCCATGCTGACACTATAGTTAAGAAAGCCCACAAATGCCTCTACTTTCTCAGAAGGCTAAGGAAATTTGGCACGTCAGCTACCATTCTCACCCACTCTTTGTGAGTTGCATTTAATTCTGGCCTTCATCATATCAAAGGGAAGCAGAGACAGGGAGTATTATGCACAGTTTTGGTCCTGTATAGTGGCATTGGAGGCAGTTCAGAGGAGGTTCACTGGTTTGATTCCAGAGATGAGGGGTTTGTCGGATGAAGAGAGAGTGAACAGTTTAGGCCGATACTCTCTGGTGTTTGGAAGAATGAGGGGAGATCAGATTGGGGTGTACAAGATGATAAAAGGTCTGGATAAAATAGACGTGGAGCGGATGCTTCCTGTTGCAGGGCATTCTGGGACGAGAGGTCATAGTCTCAGGATTAGGGGTAGTAAATGTAAAACAGAGTTGAGGAGAATCTACTTCTCTCAAAGAATTGGTGGAATTTGCTACCCCAAAGTGCGGTGGATGCTGGGGGAGTGAGTAAATTTAAGGAGAAGTTGGATTTTTAATTGGTCATGGGTTGAGGGGAAGACGGGAAAGTGGGGATGAGAAGCATATCAGCCATGATTGAATGGCGGGGTGGACCTGATGGGCCAAATGGCCTAATTCTGCTCCTATATCTAATGAACTAATCCTATATCTAATGTGGAGAGTCTGCAGAAGGATCTAGATAGGCTGGACGAATGGGCCAGGAAATGGCAAATGGAATTTAATGTTGGCAAGTGTGAGGTGGTCCACTTTGGTAGGAATAATGGTAGGAAGGACTATTACTTACGTGGCGAAAAACTGCAGCAGGCGACGGTGCAGAGGGACCTCGGGGTCCTTGTGCATGAGTCGCAAAAACCCAGCTTGCAGGTGCAGCAGGTGGTCAGGAAGGCAAATGGGATGCTGGCCTTCATAGCGAGGGGGATTGAATATAAAAGTAGGGAGGTCTTGCTGCAGCTGTATAGGGCATTGGTGAGGCCGCAGCTGGAGTACTGTGTGCAGTTTTGGGCGCCGCACCTGCGCAAGGATATTTTGGCCCTGGAGGGAGTGCAGAGGAGGTTTACTAGGCTGATACCGGAGTTGAGGGGATTGAGCTATGAGGAGAGGCTGAATAAACTAGGCTTGTACTCGTTAGAGTTTAGAAGAATGAGGGGAGATCTCATTGAGACGTATAAGATGATGAATGGGATGGATAGGATAGAGGTGGAGAGACTCTTCCCGCTCAAAAAAGACAGTAGGACTAGGGGGCACAGCCTCAAGATAAAGGGGAGGCGGTTTAGAACGGAGTTGAGGAGGAACTTCTTCACTCAAAGGGTGGTGAATCTCTGGAATTCTCTGCCCGTTGAAGTGGTGGAGGCTGCCTCGCTAAATATTTTTAAGAAGCGGGTTGATGGGTTCTTGATAAGAGAGGGGATTAAGGGTTATGGGGAGAGGGCGGGAAAGTGGAACTGAGCCACGACAGATCAGCCATGATCTTATTGAATGGCGGGGCAGGCTCGAAGGGCTAGATGGCCTACTCCTGCTCCTATTTCTTATGTTCTTATGTTCTTATGAGCTAAGTAAGGAGAGGATTTACAAGAACGCATGGGTAGAAATATCAGGAAAGGCCAAAGGATCAGCTTTGCGTGTTAGACCCTTAATACACAAGCACCAAGTGTGCTCACTCAGTGCTGAGGGTCTACCCATCCCCCGTGACGAGGGGAGAATGGGCTTGAAGGATGGATCAGTTATGCCATGTCCTCCTTGGAGAGGTTTATGCGGAGGGACAATTCCACCAGGAAGTGATATCCTAGAGGCTCTTGGGCAACAGGAGATGGCGGATCCTGTCAGATAGTTCACGGAGCAGTCATTTGTCAGAACGCTTCATCACCAGAATATTCAAGCAAGCTCCAAGCCTGAGCTTGGTTGGGGGTGAATATAGAACATAGACCATTACAGCACAAACAGGCCCTTCGGCCCACAAGATGCACCGATCACATCCCTACCTACCAGGCCATAGAACTATCTGTAACTCCCAATCCCATTAAATCCCAAATACTCATCCAGAAGTCTTTTAAAAGACCCCAGCGAGTTCGCCTCTACCACCGCTGACGGCAGCCGATTAGGGCGGCACGGTAGCACAGTGGTTAGCACTGCTGCTTCACAGCTCCAGGGTCCTGGGTTCGATTCCCGGCTCGGGTCACTGTCTGTGTGGTGTTTGCACATTCTCCTCATGTCTGCGTGGGTTCCCTCCGGGTACTCCGGTTTCCTCCCACAGTCCAAAGATGTGCAGGTTAGGTTGATTGACCATGCTAAAATTGCCCCTTAGTGTATAGGGATGCGTAGGTTAGAGGGATTAGTGAGTATAATATGTAGGGATATGGGGGTAGGGCCTGGGTGGGATTGTGTTCGGTGCAGACTCGATGGGCCGAAGGGCCTCTTTCTGCACTGTAGGGTTCTATGATTCCATTCAGTCACCACCCTCTGAGTGAAAAACTTACCCCTAACATCTCCTCTGTACTTGCTTCCCAGCACCTTAAACCTGTGCCCTCTCGTAGCAACCATTTCAGCCCTGGGAAATAGCCTCCGAGAATCCACCCTGTCTATACCTCTCAACATTTTATAAACCTCTATCAGGTCGCCTCTCCACCTTCGTCTCTCCAGGGAGAAGAGACCTAGCTCCCTCAACCTATCTTTATAAGGCATGCCTCCCAATCCAGGCAACATCCTTGTAAATCTCCTCTGCACCCTCTCAATAGCTTCCACATCCTTCCTATAGTGAGGTGACCAGAACTGCACACAATACTCCAAGTGGGGTCTGACAAGGGTCTTATAAAGTTGTAGCATTACCTCCCGACTCCTAAACTCAATCCCTCGATTAATAAAGGTGAGAAAGGCCCTCCCTGTCAGATCCTTGCTGCGTGCCCAGAGCCTCACCCCATCGGCACACTGCCCTCGAGGTCACCATGGTGGGGGAGAGACCAGTGTCCAGTTCCTTGTAGAAGGCACCTTTGCAAAGCAAGTCCAGAGAGAGATGAGGTGGTTTTTCTCGAGCTTCATCGCGAGTAACTCGATGTCGCAGGACTCTGTGCTCTACAGGCTGTTCCCAGGGACACACATCCAGATTGGGTCGTTCAAAATCACGAGGGTACTTTTTAATTATGGATTTACTGGATGTGGGAGTCGCTGGCTGGACACAGTATTTATTGCCTGCCTTTAACTGCCCCCTGAGGAGTTGAGCTGCGTTTTTGCAGCCCATGCGGTGTAGGTGCACCCACAGTGCTGTTAGGGAGGGAGCTCCAGGATTTTGACCCAGTGAAAGTGGAGGAATGGCCGATCCACAGAACGTTGTGGAGGCCAGACCACTTTGAGACAGGGATAGATAGGTTCTTGATCAATAAAGGGGATCAAAGGTTACGGGGAGAAGGCAGGATGTATTTCCAAGTCAGGAAATACATCCTGCCCTTGTCCTCAATGGTTGTGACTGGGAGGTGCTGCCGCAGGAACCCCGGTGAGTTCCTGCAGTGCATCTTGTCAATGGTACATGCAGCATAAAGAGTCAGGAGCTGGGATCGGGAAGTGGGAGCAGGAACAGGCCAACGAACTCATTCTTAGAATCTGATAGCCACAAGCCAGTCTGTTTCCTTTAACTCTCTGAGGTGATTAATACTGACCTCCGACCACCAGGGGGAGCGCTGCTGCTCCTCTCTCAGTGCCAGCCTCGGAAGGTGGGGGGAGGGGGAGGCCATTCGGCCCCTCGGGCCAGTTCGACCAATCAATAAGATGATGTCTGATCTGACTGTATCCTCAATCCCACATTCCCGCCCACCCCCTTTAACTCCCTCGTTAACCAAAAATCTGTCCATCTCTGTCAGCAAACTATTCAGAGGCTCTGTTTCCCCCGTGTTTGCAGGAAAAGACTCACTGCCCTCAGAGGGAGAAAAATTCTCCTCATCTCCGTCTTAATTGGTTAAGCCCTTATTTTAAAGCAGTGACCCCTAGTTCTAGGTTCTCCCAGAAGAGGGAAAATCCTCTCCCCATCCAATCTATCAGTATCCCGCAGGATCTGACAACTTCCAAACAAATCATCTCTTATTATCCAAAACTCCAGAGAAAGAAGTGTCCACAGGCAGATCGAGAGTGAGCAGGGTTCAGAGATGATAGAGAAAGACTGAGAGAGCAGGGGAGAGTGTGAGAGTGCGGGGGGAGACTGTGAGAGTACAGGGGGAGAGCGCGACGGGAGAGTGTGAGAGTACGGGGGGGGAGCGCGACAGGAGACTGTGAGAGTACAGGGGGAGAGCGCGAGGGGAGAGTGTGAGAGTGCAGGTGGAGAGTGCAGGGGGCAGAGCATGAGAGTGCGGGGGAAGAGTGTGGGGGGAGAATGTGAGATTGCAGGGGGGAGAGTATGAGAGCGCGGGGAGGAGACTGTGAGAGCACAGGGAGAGAGTGTAGGGGGGAGAGTGTGTGAGAGCGCGGAGGGAGAGTATGTGACAGCGCGGGGGAGAGTGAAAGAGCTCGGGGGGAGAGAGTGAGAGTGCGGGTTCAGAGTGTGTGAGTGCAGGGGGAGACAGTGAGAGTGCGGGAGGAGAGTGTAGGGAGAGAATGTGAGAGTGCAGGGGGGAGAATGTGAGAGTGCAGGGGGAGAGTGTGAGATTGCGGGGGGAGCGTGAGAGTGCGGGGGGAGAATGTGAGAGTGCGGGGGGGGAGTGTGAGAGTGCAGGGGGAGAGTGTGAGAGTGCGGGGGGAGAGTGTGAGAGTGCGGGGGAGTGTGAGAGTGCGGGGGGAGAATGTGTGAGTGCAGGGGGGAGAATGTGAGAGTGCGGGGGGAGAGTGTGAGAGTGCGGGGGGAGAGTGTGAGAGTGCGGGGGGAGAATGTGAGAGTGCGGGGGGAGCGTGAGAGTGCGGGGGGAGAGTGTGAGAGTGCAGGGGGAGAGTGTGAGAGTGCAGGGGGAGAATGTGAGAGTGCGGGGGGAGAATGTGAGAGTGCAGGGGGAGAATGTGAGAGTGCGGGGGGAGAATGTGAGAGTGCAGGGGGAGAATGTGAGAGTGCAGGGGAAGAGTGTGAGAGTGCGGGGAGAGAGTGTAAGAGTTTCACGCAAGCGTGACCCCCAAACCCGGAGAAGGCCCACAGTGGGGATCATGCCGGAATCCCACGGGAAAACAAGGTAAGTGATTTAAATCTATTTTAAATGTTCTTATCAGGCCCGGAACAGAATCTCCCACCGTGCCAGCAGTATCCACCCTGCCAGGTTTACACTGGCTCCTCACTCGTGGTGAACTAACAGGGGACTCCGCTGGAGTGACAGGGGATCAATCAGGGCCCCCTGGGGATCGGGCAGCTGGGGTAGTGCCTCACCCTGGGCATAGGCCACCTGTCTGTGCCAGCCTGTGCCCACCGGCACTGCCCAAGGAGCAAAATGACCAGGCCCATTGGGCACTGCCATGGGAGCAGGGCCTACTGTGGGCATGGCCTGGGGCAATCAGTGGGGGGGGGCGTTCGGGGCTATGGGTGGGGGGGGGGTCCCGGGCTGGCCAGCGATCGGGGCTGGGGGTGGAGGGGCAGCGATCGGAACTACTGCGCACGCGCAGAATTCCAGAACTGTCAATTTCTGGTGTGAATCGGACCCGTCCCCTCGAGCTTTTAGTGATATTCACGACTGTGACCTCTACATTGCACAGAGTGTGGGAGAATCGAGTCTGAACTCTCCCTGAAAAAAATAATTGTGATTTACACCAGTTTTCCCACCAATTCAGCACTTTTTTGGGAGAATCAGGCTCTGAGCCTCAGGGGATGAGCCGGGTAAATGCATGGTGTTACCAAGGGGATAGGGCCTGTGTGGGACAGTACAGGCTCGATGGGCCAACTGGCCTCTGTCTGCGTTGGAGGAATTCTATGAAATTCTATCTATTTTATTCGACTGTGAAAATCCCCTGGTTGCCACACTCCGGCGCCCGTTCGGGTACATTGAGAGAGGATTTGGCACGGCTGGCGCACCAACAGCACAATATTGGAGTGTCGGGGGTAAAACCGGAGAAAACCCACGCAGGCACGGGGAGAATGTGCAAACTCCACAACGGACTCCAATCCGGGCGTCGAACCCGGGTTCCCTGGCGCTGCGAGGCTAACCCACTGTGCCACCCCGCTGCCCTTGGGGAGGGCACCTAAAGTTAGCTCGAGCAGGGCAGCTGGCGGGCATGGGGCAGTGGGCTGAATCACCCTGCCACCCCCCCCGCCCCGCCGCCTCCGCCCCAGTAACCGCGTGTGCCATTGGCAAACCCTGCCAGCAGTGGAGGGCGCGCAGTGTTGCAAATCCCAGCCTCGCTCCGTGCCGGCTGTTATGACTTCATTCGATACAGAGTCTGTGCTCAGGGATATAAATCTTCATAAAGCGCGGAGAGTGATTAATGTGCGGGGTGCGGGGCTCTGTAGCTGGACCTTTCCCTCTGCAGGGTAATCAGAAGATGGAATACCTCTGTCGTCTCCACTAGCCCCGTCTCATTTGTTCCACTTTGCAGCCCATTTACTTTGGAAAGTACAAGGCAGTCCATCAAAAATATTTTCAGAGTTAATTTCCTCCCTTAATCTGCCTGATTCTTATTTGCTATCGAGTGGCAGGATCGATTTTGCTGGCAACTAAATTAAATAATCCTGTTTTCATGCATGGACTGCTTGCAGACCAGACACCAGGGCTGGAGCTGGGGGTGCGATGACTCTGTATGTGTATGTGTGTGTGTGTGTGTGTGTGTGAGACAGAGAGAGGGAGGAAAGAGAGGCTCCAGAGTGACAAATTGGCCGTGTGTATCACATATTCCTCCCACATTTAAAACCGTGTGTAGCCTATCGTCATATCCTTCAGCCTTCATTTCGTTTCCCATTTTTCTTCAGGGTGTTTAGCAGGCTTTTTTTTTCTCTCTCTCTCTCTCTCTCCCTCTCTGTCTCGCTTTGCCTTTATTTGTTCCGCAGGTGATACGCAGCTCGGGTGCGCGCGCCGAGGAACGCGACGGCATTCGCTCGCCGATGGGTGTCAGCGGCTTCTCTTCAACTCTTGGGAAGGGAGCGTTACAACCGCGATCTGGCAGGCAGGCACGCACAATAACGTTTGCTGGCGCACACAGCACAGACATAAGAACATAAGAAATAGGAGCAGGAGTAGGCCATCTGGCCCTTCGAGCCTGCCCCGCCATTCGATAAGATCATGGCTGATCTGTCGTGGCTCAGTTCCACATTCCCGCCCTCTCCCCATAACCCTTAATCCCCTCGCTTATCAAAAACCCATCAACCCGCGTCTTAAATATATTTAGCGAGGCAGCCTCCACCACTTCAACGGGCAGAGAATTCCAGAGATTCACCACCCTTTGAGTGAAGAAGTTCCTCCTCAACTCCGTTCTAAACCGCCCCCCTTTATCTTGAGGCTGTGCTCCCTAGTCCTAAGATCTTTTTTGAGCGGGAAGAGTCTCTCCACCTCTATCCTATCCATCCCATTCATCATCTGCCAGGGGACATGCAGGCAGACACAGAGAGAGAGAGAGAGAGAGACACACACACACACACACACACACACACACACACACACACACACACACACACACACACACAAGCTCAGCACCTTAATTCCTGCTTTCTCACGCCACACCCTTCCTTCCATCCTCAATCATCCTCAAACACAAAATTCGCACATCAGCCAGGTTACACTCACAGGGTCAGTGCTGAGGGAGTGCCGCACTGTCAGAGGGTCAGTGCTGAGGGAGTGCCGCACTGTCAGAGGGTCAGTGCTGAGGGAGTGGCACACTGTCAGAGGGTCAGTACTGAGGGAGTGCTGCACTGTCAGAGAGTCAGTGCTGAGGGAGTGCTGCACTGTCAGAGGGTCAGTGCCGAGGGAGTGCCGCACTGTCAGAGAGTCAGTGCTGAGGGAGTGCTGCACTGTCAGAGGGTCAGTACTGAGGGAGTGATGCACTGTCAGAGGGTCAGTACTGAGGGAGTGCTGTACTGTCAGAGGGTCAGTGCTGAGGGAGTGCTGCACTGTCAGAGGGTCAGTACTGAGGGAGTGCTGCACTGTCAGAGGGTCAGTACTGAGGGAGTGCTGCACCGTCAGAGGGTCAGTACTGAGGGAGCGCCGCACTGTCAGAGGGTCAGTACTGAGGGAGTGCTGCACTGTCAGAGGGTCAGTACTGAGGGAGTGCTGCACTGTCAGAGGGTCAGTACTGAGGGAGTTCCGCACTGTCAGAGGGTCAGTACTGAGGGAGTTCCGCACTGTCAGAGGGTCAGTGCTGAGGGAGTGCTGCACTGTCAGAGGGTCAGTGCTGAGGGAGCGCCGCACTGTCAGAGGGTCGGTACTGAGGGAGCGCCGCACTGTCAGAGGGTCGGTACTGAGGGAGCGCCGCACTGTCAGAGGGTCGGTACTGAGGGAGTGCCGCACTGTCAGAGGGTCGGTACTGAGGGAGTGCCGCACTGTCAGCTCATTCCACACTCCCACCACTCTCTGTGTGAAGAACCCTCCCCCTAATATTCCCTTTAAACTTTTCCCCCTTCACCCTTAACCCATGTCCTCTAGTTTTTTTCTCCCCTAGCCTCAGTGGGAAAAGCCTGCTTGCATTCACTCTATCCATACCCGTCGTAATTTTATACACCTCTATCAAATCTCCCCTCATTCTGCTACGCTCCAGGGAATAAAGTCCTAACCTATTCAATCTTTCTCTGTAACTCAGTTTCTCAAGTCCCGGCAACATCCTTGTAAACTTTCTCTGTATTCTTTCAACCTTTCAACAGGCCCCTGGAGCCTGTTCCACCATTCATTGAGATCCTGGCTGATCTAACTGTAACCTCGAGCCCATATTCCAGCCTACAAAACCCCTGATAACCTTTCACCCCCTTGTCAATCTGCTGTGAATGACTGGAGAACTCCAGCCAACACTCGATTCACTTTCCAAATTACTTGCTGTACCTGCATACCAGCCTCCTGAGAATCTTACACTATCAGATCTCTGCAATCGCTCACCATTTGGATAAAATGTTTATTGCTTTATTCTTCCTACCAAAATGGACAATTTCACATTTTAGTCCATCCGCCAGATTTTTGCCCACTCACTTAATTCACTGTAACTTCATTGCAGTATTAATGTAAGCTTACTTGTGACACGAATAAATAAACTTTAAACGTTACCTATGTCCCTTTATAGCCTCCTTAAGTGCACTTCGCACATTACTATTCTACCTATCTTTATGTCACCAGCAAACCTAACAAACACACTGCCAGTCCCTCATCAAATTAATTGATATAAGTTGTAAATAGTTGAGGCCTTAGCATTCTTTCTGGTTGTATCTCAACTTGGCACAGCTCCTGCCCTGCCCAAGCCCGCAAGGAACTACAAAAGTTTGAGATCTGACGCAATCCATCACACAAACCAGCCTCCCATCCATTGACTCTGTCTACACTTCCCACTGCCTCGGAAAAGTTAGCATAATTAAGGATCCCACGCGCCCCGGACATTCTCTCTTCCACCTTCTTCTGTTAGGAGAAAGGTACAAAAATCTGAGATCACCAACCGACTCAAGAACAGCTTCTTCCCTGCTGCCGTCAGACTTTTAAATGGACCTACCTCACATTAAGTTGATCTTTCTCTACACCCTTAGCTAGACTGTAACACTACATTCTCTCACTCTCTTATTTTCTTCTCTATGAATGGTATGCTTTGTCTGTATAGTGTGCAAGAAACAATGCTTTTCCCTGCATGATAATACATGTGACAATGATAAATCAAATCAAATCGAACCGCTGGTCCCTGTGGCACAACCATTCATCACATTGTCACCATTGTCAGTTTTGACAAAGGGTCATCTGGACTCAAAATGTTAGCTCTTTTCTCTCTTTACAGATGCTGCCAGACCTGCTGAGATTTTCCAGCATTTTCTCCTTTAGTTTCAGCTTCCAGCATTCGCAGTAATTTGCTTTTATTCATCACATTGTGCGCAGCAAAAAAGATCCATTCGGACATACTCTCTGTTTCCTGTTACTGAGCCAATCTTCTCCCCTGCCAATGTTATCCCTACACCATAAATGTTTATTTTACCCAATGACCTTTGATGTGGCACATTATCAAATGTCTTCTTGAAATATAAGTGCAGTAGATCCACCGGTCCCCCTTCATCCACAGCACATCACTTCCTCAGTGAATGTCAGTAAATTAAACATGATGTCCCCTGAAGCATGAAGGATAGAATATAAAAGCAGCGAGGTCTTGCTGCAACTGTACAGGGTACTGGTGAGGCCGCAGCTGGAGTACTGTGTGCAGTTTTGGTCGCCGCACTTGCGCGAGGATATATTGGCCTTGGAGGGAGTGCAGAGGAGGTTCACTAGGCTGATACCGGAGATGAGGGGGTTGGACTATGAAGAGAGATTAAATAGACTGGGTCTGTACTCGTTGGAGTTTAGTAGGATGAGGGGGGATCTTATAGAGACGTATAAGATAATGAAGGGGATGGATAGGGTAGAGGTAGAGAGATTCTTCCCGCTCAGAAAGGACAGTAGGACGAGAGGACACAGCCTCAAGATAAGGGGGGGACAGTTTAGATTGGACTTGAGGAGGAACTTCTTCACTCAAAGGGTGGTGAATCTCTGGAATTCTCTGCCCGTTGAAGTGGTGGAGGCTACCTCGCTAAATATATTTAAGTCACGGGTAGATAGGTTTTTGATAGACAGGGGAATTAAGGGTTATGGGGAGAGAGCGGGAAAGTGGAACTGATCCACTTCAGATCAGCCATGATCTTATTGAATGGCGGGGCAGGCTCGAAGGGCTGGATGGCCTACTCCTGCTCCTATTTCTTATGTTCTTATGTCAAATCTTCCTGATAACCTTGAATTGATGTAAGGGCCCTGCCATAACATTTTGAATAATAGTTTCTAACATTTTCCCTGTTAAACTAACTGACTTGGAGTTTCCTGCTTTATGTCTCCCCTTTTTGAACAAAGGAGTCACATTCGCTATTTTCCAAATTTCCCAGATCTGGAGAGGTTTGGAAAATTAAAACCACTGCATCAACTATCTCACTCCTCACTTCTTTTAAGACTCAATCTATTCGGACTTGGTGGCTTGTTAACCCACAGCTCCAACAAGTATCACTTTCTTGGCAATTGTAATTTTCTTTAGTTCTTCCCTCCCTTTCATTTCCTGATTTACAGTTAATTCTGGGATATAATTTGTGTTTTTTTAGTGGGCATCACAGCTGGCTAACATTCATTGCCCATCCCTAGTTGCCTGAGGGCAGTTGAGAGTCAACCACATTGCTGTGGCTCTGGAGTCACATAGAATGATAGAGACCCTACATTGCAGAAGGAGGCCATTTGGCCCATCACGTCTGCACTGACCACAATCCCACCCAGGCCCTACCCCCATATCCCTATACATTTACCCACTAATCCCTCTGACCTACGCGTCTCAGGAGGCAATTTTTAGCATGGCCACTCAACCTAACCCCCACGTCTTTGGACACATGTAGCCACGATGTGGAGATGCTGGCGTTGGACTGGGGTAAACACAGAAGTCTCACAACACCAGGTTAAAGTCCAACAGCTTTATTTGGTAGCAGTAGCCATAAGGTTTCGAAGTGCTGCCCCTTCACCAGGTGAGTGGGAGTTCTGATCACAAACAGGGCATATAAAGACACAAACTCAATTTACAAAATAATGGTTAGAATGCGAGTCTTTACAGGTAATCAAGTCTTAAAGGTATAGACATGTAGATACACATATACACAGGTGTACACAAAGATACATGTGTCGGCCAGACCAGGTAAAGACGGCAGCTTTTCTTCTCTAAAGGATTTTGGTGAACTAGGTATGTTTTTCCGACAATCAGCAATGGTTTCATGGTCATCAGTAGATTCTTAATTCCAGATATTTTTAATCAAATTCCACTTCCACCATCTGCCGTGGCAGGATTCGAACCCGGGTCCTCAGAAAATGAGCTGAGTTCTGTATTAATAATCTGCTGATTGTCCCACTAGGCCATCACCTTCCTTCTACAGTATCCTCTACAGTGAAGACAGAAGCAAAATACTTGTTCAATTCCTCTGCCATTTCCTTATTTTCCATTAATTCTCCAGACTCACTTTCTATAGCACAAACACTCACTTTTCTTTTTCAAATATTTATAGAAACTGCTGTCTTGATGTTTCTGGCTAGTTTTCTCTCGTGTCTAACATTTTCCTCATTATCCCTTTAGTCATTATTTGCTGCTTTGATATAAGTTCATAAGATATAGGAGCGGAATTAGGCCATTCAGCCCATCGGGTCCACTCCACCATTCGATTATGGCTGATATGCTTCTCATCCCCATTTTCCTGCCTTGCCCTCAACCCGTGACCAATTAAAAATCTGTCTAACTCCTCCTTAAATTTACTCACTCCCCCAGCATCCACCACACTTTGGGGTAATGAATTCCACAGATTCACAACTCTTTGGGAGAAGTAGATTCTCCTCAACCCTGTTTTAAATTTGCTACCCCTTATCCTGAGACTATGACCTCTCATCCCAGAATGCCCCGCAACAGGAAGCATCTGCTCCACATCTACTTTATCCAAACCTTTTATCATCTTGTACACCTCAATCTGATCTCCGCTCATTCTTCCAAATTCCAGAGACCTAAACTGTTCAATCTCTCTTCATCCGACAAACCCCTCATCTCTAGAATCAATCCAGTGAAAGACGTGCTGGTTAGGTGCATTGACCCGAACAGGCTCTAGATTGTAGCGACTAGAGGAATTTCTCAGTAACTTCATTGCAGTGTTACAGTAATCCTTACTTGTGACTAATAAATAAACTTTATAACTTTTCCTTTATGTATCTCCTCTGAACTGCTTCCAAAGCCACGACATCTTTCCTCAAATAAGGGGACCAAAACTATGCATAATACTCTAGGTGGGAATACCATCAACCATTAACAGAGCCACCCCTCCACCCTCTCCACCTGTTTTAACTTCTTATCCTTTCTAAATGTCATGTACCCATCAATATTCTGGTTCCAATCTATTACATACTGTAGCCATCCTCTGTAACATCTATCTAATTGTATTTATTCATTTCCATTTGCTCCATCAGTTCACTTCTTATCTTTCAAATGTTGAGTGCATTCAGATACAGAGCCTTTAGTTTTGGCCTTTGATTACTTTTGTAACCTCTAGCCTTACCTGCTGATACACACTGTCCCTTCCTGTCACTGCCTGTTTATCATTTTTCACATTAATACCAGTACAACAATGATTAGCGCGGCTGACTCACAGCGCCAGGGACACAGGTTCGATTCCTGGCTGGGGTCACTGTCTGTGCGGAGTCTGCATGTTCCTCCCGTGTCTGCGAGGGTTTCCCTCGAGTGCTCCGGTTTCCTTCCACTGTCCAAAATTGAACGGTTAGGTGGATTGGCCATGCTAAGTTGTCCCTTAGTAGCAGGAAGGATAGCAAGGGGAAATGCATGGGGTTGTGGGGATAGGGCCTGGGTGGGATTGTGGTTGGTGCAGACTCCCTCTGCGGTGTAAGGATTCTATGATTCCATGATTATAATTCTGCAGCATCATGCCTCCTTCTCCTCTATGTTTCCCAGTAACAGTGTGCTTTGTATAGTGCGCAAGAAACAATATTTTTCACTATATACTAACTAATGCATGTGACAACAATAAATCAAATCAAAATTCTCTGCAAGACATACTGATTAGTAACCATGCTTGGTATCAAGCCTCAGGACGGACTTTGTGCTGGTGATTTTTCTGATGTAATTCCTCAAATGTGGATATTTACAAGGACATTACAAACACGGGTTTAAATATCATAGCTCAAGACAGGCTCTCGACAATCAATCCTTCCTTATCAGCTGCACTGATCTCTGCACATTTGTACAAGTAAGGTGTTCTTTCTCCATTAACTGCAGTTCTGGTTTCTTTTTAAATATACTTCCAAAAAACTTTAACTGCTTACAGCCCTTGTTCCTGTATTCTGAAAGGCAAAATTACAGCAAGAACAGAGGGAGTGCCGCACTGTCAGAGGGTCAGTACTGAGGGAGTGCCGCACTGTCAGAGGGTCAGTACTGAGGGAGTGCTGCACTGTCAGAGGGTCAGTACTGAGGGAGTGCTGCACTGTCAGAGGGTCAGTACTGAGAGAGTGCCGCACTGTCAGAGGGTCAGTACTGAGGGAGTGCCGCACTGTCAGAGGGTCAGTACTGAGGGAGTGCTGCACTGTCAGAGGGTCAGTACTGAGAGAGTGCCGCACTGTCAGAGGATCAGTACTGAGGGAGTGCTGCACTGTCAGAGGGTCAGTGCTGAGGGAGTGCTGCACTGTCAGAGGGTCGGTACTGAGGGAATGCTGCACTGTCAGAGGGTCAGTACCGAGGGAGTGCTGCACTGTCAGAGGGTCAGTGCTGAGGGAGTGCCGCACTGCCAGAGGGTCAGTACTGAGGGAGTGCCGCACTGTCAAAGGGTCGGTACTGAGGTAGTGCTGCACTGTCAGAGGGTCAGTACTGAGGGAGTGCCGCACTGTCAGAGGGTCAGTACTGAGGGAGTGCTGCACTGTCAGAGGGTCAGTGCTGAGGGAGTGCTGCACTGTCAGAGCAGTCAGTACCGAGGGAGTGCCGCACTGTCAGAGGGTCAGTGCTGAGGGAGTGCTGCACTGTCAGAGGGTCGGTACTGAGGGAATGCTGCACTGTCAGAGGGTCAGTACCGAGGGAGTGCTGCACTGTCAGAGGGTCAGTGCTGAGGGAGTGCTGCACTGTCAGAGGGTCAGTGCTGAGGGAGTGCCGCACTGTCAGAGGGTCAGTACTGAGGGAGTGCCGCACTGCCAGAGGGTCAGTACTGAGGTAGTGCTGCACTGTCAGAGGGTCAGTACTGAGGGAGTGCTGCACTGTCAGAGGGTCAGTACTGAGGGAGTGCCGCACTGTCAGAGGGTCAGTACTGAGGGAGTGCTGCACTGTCAGAGGGTCAGTGCTGAGGGAGTGCTGCACTGTCAGAGGGTCAGTGCTGAGGGAGTGCTGCACTGTCAGAGGGTCAGTACTGAGGGAGTGCTGCACTGTCAGAGGGTCGGTACTGAGGGAATGCTGCACTGTCAGAGGGTCAGTACCGAGGGAGTGCTGCACTGTCAGAGGGTCAGTGCTGAGGGAGTGCCGCACTGCCAGAGGGTCAGTACTGAGGGAGTGCTGCACTGTCAGAGGGTCAGTACTGAGGGAGTGCTGCACTGTCAGAGGGTCGGTACTGAGGGAGTGCCGCACTGCCAGAGGGTCAGTACTGAGGGAGTGCTGCACTGTCAGAGGGTCGGTACTGAGGGAATGCTGCACTGTCAGAGGGTCAGTACCGAGGGAGTGCTGCACTGTCAGAGGGTCAGTGCTGAGGGAGTGCTGCACTGTCAGAGGGTCAGTGCTGAGGGAGTGCTCCACTGTCAGAGGGTCAGTGCTGAGGGAGTGCTGCACTGTCAGAGGGTCAGTGCTGAGGGAGCGCCGCACTGTCAGAGGGTCAGTACTGAGGGAGTGCCGCACTGTCAGAGGGTCAGTACTGAGGGAGTGCTGCACTGTCAGAGGGTCAGTGCTGAGGGAGTGCTGCACTGTCAGAGCAGTCAGTACCGAGGGAGTGCCGCACTGTCAGAGGGTCAGTGCTGAGGGAGTGCTGCACTGTCAGAGGGTCAGTGCTGAGGGAGTGCTGCACTGTCAGAGGGTCAGTACTGAGGGAGTGCTGCACTGTCAGAGGGTCAGTACTGAGGGAGTGCTGCACTGTCAGAGGGTCAGTACTGAGGGAGTGCTGCACTGTCAGAGGGTCAGTACTGAGCGAGTGCCGCACTGTCAGAGGGTCAGTGCTGAGGGAGTGCCGCACTGTCAGAGGGTCAGTGCTGAGGGAGTGCCGCACTGTCAGAGGGTCAGTACTGAGGGAGTGCTGCACTGTCAGAGGGTCAGTGCTGAGGGAGTGCCGCACTGTCAGAGGGTCAGTGCTGAGGGAGTGCCGCACTGTCAGAGGGTCAGTGCTGAGGGAGTGCCGCACTGTCAGAGGGTCAGTACTGGTGTTTTTGGGACAGAGCTGGTAATCTCATTCTCACAAGTGTGCCTCTGGGATCTTGCTGTGCGCCAATTGGTTGCAGTGTTTACTGATTTACAGCGGCGACTGCTCTCCTGAATTCCAGCATGGGCCGTCCCACCCGCCATGGGAATCGGAGCGGGCGAGGGGCTGACCGCGCGAGGTCCATTGACCTCGGTTTTGGGACAAGCGTGTCTGGAACATTCTTCCCTTTGGTATATCCAGAGATTGAGAACAAGCAGAGAGTCTCGGAACGGGGACAGCACAGAAAGAGGCCATTCAGCCCATCGTGTCAGTATCTTCCCCCCCTTTAGGATTAATGTACCTCACTCCCCCTGCCTTCCATTCACACCATTCCTCCTATTCCGAATGCGTCTGAGGGAGAACATTCCAGAACCCAAGGTGTGAGAACCTTTTTCCCCTCCACCTTCTGCATCCTTCCCCTTCCATGGGAAGAGTTTCTTCCTGTCTAATCAGCCTCATAATTTTGAGGGTATAGTTGGGTGGATTAGTAAATTTGCTGATGACACCAAAGTTGGAGGTGTGGTAGATAGTGAGGAAGGGTGTCTTAGTCTACAGGGAGACTTGGTCAAGTTGCAGAGCTGGGCCAAGAGGTGGAGGATGGAGTTTAATGTGGAAAAGTGTGAGGTAATTCACTTTGGCAGGAATAATGGATGTGTAGAGTATAGGGCTAACGGTAGGACTCTGAATAGTGTGGATGAACAAAGGGATCTAGGTGTATGTGTACATAGATCCCTGAAAGTTGGGAATCAAGTAGATAGGGTTGTTAGGAAGGCATACGGTGTCTTGGCGTTTATTGGTAGGGGGATTGAATTTAGGAGCCGCAGCGTCATGTTGCAACTGTACAAAACTCTGGTGCGGCCGCACTTGGAGTATTGTGTGCAGTTCTGGTCCCCACATTATAGGAAGGATGTGGAGGCTTTGGAGAGGGTGCAGAGGAGGTTTACCAGGATGTTGCCTGGTATGGAGAGGAGATCCTATGAGGAGAGACTGAGGGATTTGGGGTTGTTTTCGTTAGAAAGAAGGCGGCTAAGGGGGGACCTTACTGAAACATATAAGATGATCAGAGGTTTAGATAGGGTGGACAGTGATAGCCTTTTTCCTCTGATGGAGAAAGCTAGCACGAGGGGGCATAGCTTTAAATTAAGGGGGGGTAGTTATAGGATGGATGTCAGGGGTAGGTTCTTTACCCAGAGGGTGGTGAGGGATTGGAATGTCCTGCCTGCTGCAGTTGTGGATGCGCCTAGTTTGGGGGCGTTTAAGAGATCCGTGGATAGGTTTATGGATGGAAAGAGTTTGGTTTAGGTTAGAGGGTCATTGCTTTTTAACTGGTCGGCGCAACATCGTGGGCCGAAGGGCCTGTTCTGCGCTGTAATGTTCTATCATATCTCCCGTTAGCTTTCTTTTCTCCAAGGAGAACAGGTTCCAGCTTCTCCAAACTGTCCTCATAACTTAAGTTTCTCATCCCCGGAACTATCCTTGTAAACCTCTCCTCCGCTCTTCAATGCATTCACATCCTTTCTGTAGTGTGGCTTCCAGATTTGTACACCATGTTCCAGCTGAGGTCTAACCAGCATCTTTTATAAGTTCATCTGAACTTGCCTCTGTACTCTCTGCCCCTATATATATATATATCCTGGGAGACTAAAGTTAAAGTTGATTTTAAAGTTTATTTGTTAGTCGCAAATAGGCTTACATTAACACTGCAATGAAGTTACAGTGAAAATCCCCTAGTTGCCACATGCCGGCTCCTGTTCGGGCACTGAGGAAAAATTTAGCACAACCAATGCACCTAACCAGCACATCTTTCAGACTGTGGGAGGAAACCGGAGCACCCGGAGGAAACCCACGCAGTCACGGGGAGAATGTGCAAACTCCACACAGACAGTGACCCGAGCCAGGGATTGAACCCAGGCCCCTGGCGCTGTGAGGCAGCAGCGCTAACCACTGCGCCGCCCACTATATACCTTCTGAACTATTCTCTCCACCCATCATTGCCCACCTTCAGTGAAGTGTACGGGGGGCACTGCTGCCTCGTGGTGCCAGGGACCTGGGTTCAATTCTGGCCTCAGGTCACTGTCTGCGTGGAGTTTGCACGTTCTCCCTGTGTCTGCGTGGGTTTCCTCTGAAAGATGTGCGGGTTCGGTGGATTGGTCAGGCTAAATTGCCCCTTAGTGTCAGGAGGATTACAGGATCCACATGTGGGGAAATAGGGCCTGGCTGGGATTGTGGGTATTACAGACTCGATGGGCCAAATGGCCTCCTTGTGCACTGTAGGGATTCTGTGATGCTCTGGATTGGGAGGGAATAAGGGCCGGATAAAGGTTTTTGTTTTAGTTTAGTTAGTGCATCACGATCAGTATGTGTTCTAAGGGCTGAATGGCCTGCTCCTAGGCTGTACTTCTCTTTGTTCTTTGCACTGTCCCTTTTATCCCATGAGCCGTAATTCTGCTCGCAAGACTATTGGGTAAAATTGTACCAAATACATTTTGTAAGTCCACATAGACCACATCAACAGCATTGCCCTTATCTACCTTCCCTGTTCCCTCCTCAAATATCTCCAGAGAGTGAGTGAAACACCATTTCCCCTTCAGGAAGCCCCACTGCCTCTCAGTAATGAACATGTACTTGTCCAAGCGACTGAAGGATACACAGCCCTTACTCTCTTATAACCAGCCCAGTATCTGCTCAGCTTAAACACGCGACTCTTCTGTTTTATATTGAGGGATCTGTTCAGCTGTTTGGAAATCCACCCACCCCGAGGTGGCAGCCTGTACGTATCCCTCAATCCCTCCTTGCGAAAGCTCCTCTCCACCCTCGTCTCTCCCCCTCAGCCCTCTGGATCTCACTGTTTCCCCTCAAAGAGCCTGTGAGAGGCTGGAGTCTTCGATTTCCCGCCCTGTGATCCTGTTCTGCTTCACTGAGCACACAATCGGTTCACATGATCAGCATTCACTCCGGCAGCATCTCAGTGAGCCCGGCTATTGTGCTGTGGAATTTGTGCTCACTCAGGTGAGAGATAGAAAATGGAACACGCCTTAGTGAACGATTCTGTACAAGAGCCAGCTTGTCTGTCTGTCTGTCTGTCTGTCTGTCTGTGTCTGTGTGTGTGTACGTGTGTGTATGTGTCCGTGTATGTGTGTGTGTGTGTGTGTGTCTGCCTGTGTGTATGTAGCTGTGTGTGCATGTGTGTGTGTGTGTCTGTCTGTCAGTGTGTATGTGTCTGCATGGATGTTGTGTGTCTGTGTGGGTGAGTGCATGTCTGTGTGTCTGTGTGTGCGTGAGAGAGCGTGTTGTGTGTACGTGCGTGCGTGTGTATCTGTGTGTGTGTGCGCATGTGTATGTGTATCTGTGTGTGTGACTGTGTGTGTCTGTGTGTGACTGTGTGTATGACTGTGTGGGTGTCTGTGTGTGAGAGAGTATGTGTCCATGTGTGTATGGGTGTGTGGGTGTCTGTGTGTGTGTGTGGGTATGTGTGTGTGTGTGTGTGTGTGTGTGTGTGAGAGAGAGAGAGAGTGTGTGTGTGTGTGGGTGTGTGAGAGAGAGAGTATGTGTGTGTATGTGTGTGTATGTGTATGTTTATGTGTGTGTACGCAAGCCTGTGCATCAATGTGTAGGTTTGTGTGTGCATGTGTCTCAGTGTGTATCTGTGGGTGTGCATGTTGTGTGTGTGTCTGTCTGTCTGTGTCTGTGAGTGTGCATGTTGTGTATGTGTGTGTGAGTGTGCATGTATGTGTGTGTGTATGTGTGAGCGTGTGTGTATGTCTGCGTTTATATGTATGAGTGTGTCTGTGTGTATGTCTGTGTGTGAGTGTGTGTGTGCGTCTGCATGTCTGTGTGTATGTGTGAGTGTGTGTGCGTGTGTACCTGTGAATGTGTGTGTATGTGTGTGTAGGTCTATGTGTGCGTGCGCAAGCCTGTGCATCAATGTGTAGGTCTGTGTGTGTGTGTCTCTGTGTGTATCTGTGTGTGTGTCTGTAAGTGTGAGTGTGCATGTTGTGTATGTGTGTGTGAGTGTGTGTCTGTGTGTAAGTGTGCATGTGTGTGTGTATGTGTTTATGTGTGTGTGTCTGCATGTGTGTGTGTGTCTATATGTGTGTGTGTGTGTCAGTGTGCATGTGTGTGTGTATGTCTGTGTTTATATGTATGTGTGTGTGCCTGTGTTTGTGTGTGAATGTGTGTGTGTGTCTGAGTGTGTGAATGTGTGTGTGTGCATGAGTGCGTGTGTGTGCATGAGTGTATGTGTGTGTCTGTGTGTGAGTTTGTGTGTCTGTGTGTATGTGTACCTGTGAATGTGAGTGTGTGTGTGAGTGTGTGTGTGTCTGCATGTGTGTATATGTATGTGTGTGTGTCTCTGTGTGTATGTGTGAGTGTGTGTGTGTACATGTGTGTGCATGTGTACGTGTGTCTGTGTGTGTGCATTTCTGTAAATGTGTGTGTGTACATGTGTACATGAGTATGTGTGTGAGTGTGTGTGTGTGTAAGTGAGTGTGGTCTGTGTATATCTGTGTGTGTGTGTCTGTGTGTGTACATGTGTGTGTCTGCACGTGTGTGTGTGTCTGTGTGTGAGTGTGTGTGTGTATGTCTGTGTGTATACGTATGTGTGTGTGTGTGTGCATATGTGTGCAAGAGTGTGTGTGTGTATACATGTGTTTGTGTATGTGCACGTGTGTGTGTGCACATGTGTACATGTGTGTATGTCTGTGTGAAAATGTGTGTGTGTCTGTATGTCTGTGTGTGTACTTGTGTGTGTGTGTGCATGCATACATGTGTCTGTGTGTGTGCGCGCATGTGTACATGTGTCTGTGTGTGTGTGTGCACATGTGTACATGAGCATGTGTGTGAGTGAGTGTGTGTATGTCTGTGTGTATACGTGTGTGTGTATGTGTGTACATGTGTCTGTGTGTGTGTGTGCTTGTGTACATGTGAGCGTGTCTGTGTGTGTATGTGTGGGTGTGTGTGCGTGTGTACCTGTGTGTGTGTGTACCTGTGCGTGTATGTGCGTGTGTACCTGTGTGTGTGCGTGTGCACACGTGTGTGTGCACGTGCGTGTGTACATGTGTCTGTGTGTGTGTGTGTGAGTATATGTGTGTGTGAGTGTGAGTGTTTGTGAGTGTGACCGTGAATGTGTGAGTGTGTATGAGTGTGAGTGTGTATATGTGGGTATGTATGTGTGAGAGTGTGTGAGTGTGTGTGTGTGTGTGAGTTTGTGTCTGTGCGAGTGTCTGTCTGTGTGAGTGTGCGTGAGTGAGTGTGTGTGCATGTGTGTATTTGTGTGTGTGTGTGTTTGAGTGTATGTGTGAGAGTCCATGTGTGTGTCTGTCTGGCTGTGTATGTGTCTCTGTGTGTGTGTGTGTGTATCTGTCTGTGTGTGAGTGTGTGTGTGTGTGTGTGTATCTATCTGTGTGTGAGTGTGTGTTGGTGTGTGTGTGTGTGTGTATCTGTCTGTGTGTGAGTGTGTGTGTGTGTATCTATCTGTGTGTGAGTGTGTGTTGGTGAGTGTGTGTGTGTATCTGTCTGTGTGTGTGTGTGTGTGTGTGTGTATCTGTCTGTGTGTGTGTGTGTGTGTGTGTGTGTTTGTGTGTGTGTGTGTATCTGTCTGTGTGTGAGTGTGTGTTGGTGAGTGTGTGTGTGTGTATCTGTGTGTGTGTGTGTGTGTGTGTGTGTATCTGTCTGTGTGTGTGTGTGTGTGTGTGTGTGTTTGTGTGTGTGTGTGTGTGTATCTGTCTGTGTGTGAGTGTGTATCTGTCTGTGTGTGAGTGTGTGTGTGTGTGTGTGTATCTGTCTGTGTGTGTGTGTGTGTGTATCTGTCTGTGTGTGAGTGTGTGTTGGTGAGTGTGTGTGCGTACGTGTGCATAAGAGACAGAAAAGGGAGGAGTGGCACAGTGAATGATCTGTGACTCTCGCTGTGTCCGGGGCCAGACCCGCAGTGACCAACTGACCTCTGAATGCCATCAGCTTTCATAACTAACAATATCCCCCCCCACCCCCCTCACACCCTCCCCGAAACACTCACCCACCCACCCCCTGGAACTCTCACTCACTGTCCCCCACAAACACTCACCCCCCCCCAGAACACTCACACCCCCTCCCCCGAAACACCCACCCCCCTCCCCTCAGAACACTCTCCCCCCTCAGAACACTCACACCCCCTCTCCTCGAAACACCCACCCCCTCCCCTCAGAACACTCACACCCCCTCCCCCCAAAACACTCACACCCCCTCCCCCCAAAACACCCACCCCCCTCCCCTCAGAACACTCTCCCCCCTCTCAGAACACTCACACCCCCTCCCCTCGAAACACTCACCACCCCTTCGAAACACTCACCCACCTCCCCCTCCGGAACAGTCACCCCGCACCCCCCACATCCAGAACTTTCACCGCCGTACACCCCCACCCACCCCCAGAACACTCACCCTCCCTCCCAGCACTCCAAATCCTTATATGTCACATTCCCACCTCACATCCCACCAATCTTCCCAGACGTGTAATATTCCCGGTGGGAGTAAGCATACACGGCAGTGATAAAGGGTGAGATATTACACAGCACTCCCCCTGGAGCAGGGCTGATCTGGAGCCAGTCAATCATTGAATGATTGTAGAGGGGACGGTGGCCATTCGTCCTATTGTGTCTGTGATAGCCCTGCTGTGAGGGCGTCCCACCCACTGCCACTTCCCTGCCTTCTCCCCGTGACCCCGCGCAGCCTTCCTCTTCACACAGCAGTCTAATTCCCTCCCGATCGAGCTTCCGGGCTGTGCGTTCCAGATCCCAGCCACTCGCTGCGTTGAGAGATTTTTCCCAGATCCCTAATTTCTAACCTGTGCCCTCTCGCTCTCGATCCTTCCACCAGTGGTGACGGTTTCTCCCTGTCTGCTCCGTCCACACCCTCCTGATTTTGATTGTTTCTATCAAATCTCCACTCAGCCTTCACTTCCCCAAGGAGAACAGACTTATCTTAGAGTCAGAGGCTGGGATTTTCCGGACAAAACTGGCAAATCCTGGCCTAAAAGTGGCAGATGGAGTTTAACACTGATAAGGGCGAGGTGATTCAATCTGGTGGGACAAACTTGAATGCGGATTAAAGGGTCAACAGCAGGGTTCTGAGGAATGTGGAGGAACAGAGAGATCTTGGGGTTCATTTCCACAGATCTCTGAAGGTTGCCACTCAAGTGGATAGAGCTGTGAAGAAAGCTTCTAGTGTGTTAGCGTTTATTAACAGGGGGTTTGAGTTTAAGAGCTGTGGGGTTATGCAGCAACTATACTGGACCTTGGTGAGACCACATTTGGAACACTGTGTGCAGTTCTGGTCACCTCACTAGAAGAAGGATGTGGAAGCATTGGAGAGAATGCAGAGGAGATTTACCCGGATGCTGCCTGGTTTGGAGAGTAGGTCTTACGTGGAAAGGTTATTTAAAAGGCGAAAAGCTGCAGCATGCTACGGTGCAGAGGGACCTGGGGGTCCTTGTGCATGAGTCGCAAAAACCCAGTCTGCAGATGCAGCAGGTGATCAAGAAGGCGAATGGGATGCTGGCCTTTATAGCGAAGGGGATAGAATATAAAAGTAGGGAGGTCTTGCTGCAACTGTACAGGTTACTGGTGAGGCCGCAGCTGGAGTACTGTGTGCAGTTTTGGTCGCCGCACTTGCGCGAGGATATTTTGGCCTTGGAGGGAGTGCAGAGGAGGTTCACTAGGCTGATACCGGAGATGAGGGGGTTGGACTATGAAGAGAGATTAAATAGACTGGGTCTGTACTCGTTGGAGTTTAGAAGGATGAGGGGGGATCTTATAGAGACGTATAAGATAATGAAAGGGATGGATAGGGTAGAGGTAGAGAGATTCCTCCTGCTTAGAAAGGATAGCAGGACTAGAGGGCACAGCCTCAAGATAAAGGGGGGGCGGTTTAGATCGGAGTTGAGGACGAACTTCTTCACTCAAAGGGTGGTGAATCTCTGGAATTCTCTGCCCGTTGAAGTGGTGGAGGCTGCCTCGCTAAATATATTTAAGTCACGGGTAGATAGGTTTTTGATAGACAGGGTAATTAAGGGTTATGGGGAGAAAGCGGGAAAGTGGAACTGATCCACTTCAGATCAGCCATGGTCTTATTGAATGGCGGGGCAGGCTCGAAGGGCTAGATGGCCTACTCCTGCTCCTATTTCTTATGTTCTTTTCTCTTTGGAGCGGAGGAGGATGAGGGGCGACTTAATAGAGGTTTATAAAATGATGAGGGAGATTGATAGAGTGGACAGTCAGAGACTATTTCCTCGGGTGGATGTAGCTGTTACTAGGGGGCATAATTATAAGGTTCATGGTGGGAGATATAGGAGGGAGTCCGAGGTAGATTCTTCACTCAGAGAGTGTTTGGGGTGTGTAATAGACTGCCTGCTGTGAGAGTGGAGTCAGACACTTTAGGGGCTTTCAAGCCATTATTGGATAGGCACATGGAGCACTCCAGAGTGATAGGGAGTGGGATAGCTTGATCTCAGGTTTGGACATAGCTCAGCACAACATTGAGGGCCGAAGGGCCTGTACTGTGCTGTACTGTTCTATGTTCTAAATCAACAGGTCTTGGCCTGAAGATTTCCCCCACAGAGTCACATAACACAGGAACAGGCCGTTTGGCCCACCATGTCTCTGCCCACCATCTTTTCCAATCTATCTTCATCATTGAAGTTCCTCACTCCTGCAAACCTATTTGTGATTATTTTCCCTGCACTCTCTCCACTGCCTTCACATTCTCCTGACAGTGCAGCACCCCGATCCACCCATATTCCCAGCTAACTCGGCACTTCAACAGGTTCTGTCAGAATGCAGGAGGTTACAGAGATAGGGAGGGTTATAGAGGCTGGAGGAGGTTACAGAGATAGGGAGGGATGTAGGGGCTGGAGGAGGTTACAGAGATAGGGAGGGTTATAGGGGCTGGAGGAGGTTACAGAGATAGGGAGGATTGTAGGGGCTGGAGGAGGTTACAGAGATAGGGAGGGTTGTAGGGGCTGGAGGAGGTTACAGAGATAGGGAGGGTTGTAGGGGCTGGAGGAGGTTACAGAGATAGGGAGGGTTGTAGGGGCTGGAGGAGGTTACAGAGATAGGGAGGGTTGTAGGGGCTGGAGGAGGTTACAGAGATAGGGAGGGTTGTAGGGGCTGGAGGAGGTTACAGAGATAGGGAGGGTTGTAGGGGCTGGAGGAGGTTACAGAGATAGGGAGGGTTGTAGGGGCTGGAGGAGGTTACAGAGATAGGGAGGGTTGTAGGGGCTGGAGGAGGTTACAGGGATAGGGAGGGTTATAGGGGCTGGAGGAGGTTACAGAGACAGGGAGGGTTATAGAGGCTGGAGGAGGTTACAGAGATAGGGAGGGTTATAGGGGCTGGAGGAGGTTACAGAGATAGGGAGGGTTATAGGGGCTGGAGGAGGTTACAGAGATAGGGAGGGTTATAGGGGCTGGAGGAGGTTACAGAGATAGGGAGGGTTATAGAGGCTGGAGGAGGTTACAGAGATAGGGAGGGATGTAGGGGCTGGAGGAGGTTACAGAGATAGGGAGGGTTATAGAGGCTGGAGGAGGTTACAGAGATAGGGAGGGTTATAGGGGCTGGAGGAGGTTACAGAGATAGGGAGGGTTATAGGGGCTGGAGGAGGTTACAGAGATAGGGAGGGTTGTAGGGGCTGGAGGAGGTTACAGGGATAGGGAGGGTTATAGGGGCTGGAGGAGGTTACAGAGATAGGGAGGGTTATAGAGGCTGGAGGAGGTTACAGAGATAGGGAGGGTTATAGGGGCTGGAGGGGGTTACAGAGATAGGGAGGGTTGTAGGGGCTGGAGGAGGTTACAGAGATAGGGAGGGTTGTAGGGGCTGGAGGAGGTTACAGAGATAGGGAGTGTTGTAGGGGCTGGAGGAGGTTACAGAGATAGGGAAGGTTGTAGGGGCTGGAGGCGGTTACAGAGATGGGGAGGGTGTCAGGGCTGGAAGAGGTAGCAGGCATAGGTAGGATTGTACAGACTGGAGGAGGTTACAGAGTTTGGGATGGTTCTCGGGGCTGGAGGAGATTACAGGGATAGGGAGGGTTGTAGGGGCTGGAGGAGGTTACAGAGATAGGGAGAGATGTAGGGGCTGGAGGAGGTTACAGAGATAGGGAGAGTTTGGGACTGGAGGAGGTCACAGAGATAGGGAGGGTTGTAGGAGATGAGAAAGCATCAGAAGACTTATCTCACTCTGATCCTTCAGTCCTCTGTCCCATTGCGATCTGAATCATTTGCAAATACTCCAGCTCTGCTGCTTAACAAGGACCATACTGCCACCTAGAGACAAACTGGATTCTTGCCCGTGCTGTTTAACAACACGGTTACTGTTCATGGAAAGTTGTGTCCATTTGAGTTAAGGACAGGGGAGAGTTACAAAACAGCATTGGAGATGAAGCAGATGTTACAGTTGCTGACGGGAGCTCCGTATGGAACCAATCCTCTCCGAATCGGACTATTGCCCAAAACTAACCCGGCCTCAGGTTTATGGCAATGCCTCATTGCCCAGCGTGTCTCACCAACAGGGGTCTAGAGGAATAGGCCTGAATCTGGAGCCCAGAGGATCGAGTAGAGTAGGTCAGAGGTTATCGATCTGTCATTGACTTCAGGAAGGGTAATGGAGAACATGCTCCTGTTTTTATCAATGGGTTTGAAGGAGAAAGGGCCGAGAGCTTCAAGTTTTCAGGTGTCCAGATCACCTGGTTGCCCCCTTGCTGACAACATAGCTAAGAAAGCCCCCCAAAGCCTCTATTTCTCAGAAGACTATTGCTGTTCCTTCACTAATCCAGAGTACATGGAGTCCTTAATTACGCTGGCTGCTTTACCCAGGCAGCGGGAAGTGTAGACAGAGTCAATGGGTGGGAGGTTGGTTTGTGTGATGGATTGGGCTACAGTCATGACCTTTTGTAGTTTCTTTGCGGTCTTGGGCACAGCAGGAGCCCAGACCAAGCTGTGATACAACCAGAAAGAATGCTTTCCATGGTGCATCTGTAAAAGTTGGTGAGAGTCGTCGCTGACAAGCCAAATTTCCTTAGTCTTCGGAGAAAGTAGAGGCGTTGGTGAGCTTTCTTAACTATAATGTCAGCATGGGGGGGAGAGGACAGGTTGTTGGTGGTCTGGACGCCTAAAAACTTGAAGATCTCGACCTACTTTTCATCCCCATTGATGTAGACAGGGGCACATTCTCCTTTACACTTCCTGAAGTCAATGATTATCTCCTTCCTTTTGTTGACATTGAGGGAGAGATTATTGTCATTGCACCAGTTCATCAGATTCTCTGTCTCATTCTGTCTCATCATTGTTTGAGATCCAACCTACAATGGTGGTGTCATCTTAAAAATCGAATTGGAGGGGAATTTGGCCGCACAGTCATAGATGTATAAGGAATATAGTAGGGGGCTGGGAACACAGCCTTGTGAGGCACTGCTGTTGAGAATGATCATGGAGAATGTGTTATTGTCAATCCTTACTGATAATCCTGGCTTGAAAATACATTGCTGTTCCTTCACTGTCACCAGGTCAAAATGGGTGATATGGTGGTACAGTGGTTAGCACTCAGAACCCAGAAACCCAGGTTCGATTCCAGCCTTGGGTCGCTGTCTGTGTGGAGTTTGCACATTCTCCCTGAGTCTGCACAAATTTCCTCCGGGTGCTCCGGTTTCCTCCCACACTCCAAAGATGTGCGGGTTAGGTTGATTAGCCATGCTAAATTGACCCTACTGTTAGGGGGATTAGCAGGGTAAATGTGTGGGAGTACAGGAATAGGGACTGGGTGGGATTATAGTCTATACTTGATGGGCTGAATGGCCTTCTTCTGCACTGGCAGGATTCCATGATATCTCCTGGAATTCCCTCCCTAACAGCACTGTGTGTGTGCCTACACCATAGGAGCTGCAGTGGCTGAAGGAGGCAGCTCGTCACCACCTTCTCAAGGGGCAGTTAGGGGTGGGTAATAAATGCTGGCCTAACCAGCGATACCTCACATCCCGTAAATGCGTCAAAATGATACTGGATCCGCGGTTAATAGGGTAAATGTGAGTGCCTGGAAGATTGGGCCCAAACAGGGATTGGTCCCACACTGGGATCTGGAGGAAGTAGGCATCGTAGAGCAGCCTATAGGAGCAGGCCCCAAAATGGGCCTGCAGGAGTAGGCCCTCTATCGGAGACCTGAAGGAGGGAGCTAGATATTGTGGGGGAGGGGGGAAGGCGAGGGCGACCTGGGAAGGAGAAGACCCCCTTCACTGAGGCTGGAGGACAGGTCCAATCTCAGTAGCTGAAAGAGTAGGATTCCATAGCGGGACCTGGAGGATGAGGCTTCATACAAGGCCTCATATCAGGCTCTCCAGCAGCAGGCTCCACACTGGGGCCTATAGGAGGAGGCCGCAATCTAAGGCCTGGAGAAATATGTCTGAGAGCTGCACCCTGGAGGATTAGGCTTGATACCGGTATCTAGAGGGGGTAGGCCTGAGACTGGGAGCCTTGGGTTGTTGGGCCAATGTGAAGTCGTGGATCCTGATACTGAGGCTGTGGAGAAACAGGCCTGATATAGGCCCCATAATGGGGAATTGAGGAGTAAGCCACGTATGTGAGCCTGGAGGAGTCACTCCCAAACCAAGCCCAGGGGGAACAGTTCCTGTACCAGGGGCAAAAATTGTAGGGTTCATAATAGGGAGTAGAATGCTAAACCTGGTATTGAGGCCCAGTACAGAGTCCTTATCATGTTGGCCAAATGCAAAGTTTAGTTGGCCTGATGCTAGGACCTGGAGGAGTCGGCCTGGTGCATAGAATTGTAGAACTAGAAGCAGAGGGAGGCCATTTGGCCCTTCGAGACTCTTCCGCCATTCAATATCATTACGGCTGATCATCAAATTCAACATCCTGATCCCATCTCCCCCCCGCCCCCATATCCCCAGACCCCTTTAGCCCCAAAAGCTATAAGAGTCACAGTCTAAGGATTAGGGATTACAGTCTGCGGATTAGGGATTACAGTCTGAGGATTAGGGTTTACAGTTTAAGGATTAGGGATTACAGTCTGAGGATTAGGGATTACAGTCTGAGGATTAGGGATTACAGTCCGAGGATTAGGGATTACAGTCCGAGGATTAGGGATTACAGTCTGAGGATTAGGGATTACAGTCTGAGGATTAGGGATTACAGTCAGAGGATTAGGGATTACAGTCTCAGGATTAGGGATTACAGTCTGAGGATTAGGGTTTACAGTCAGAGGATTAGGGATTACAGTCTAAGGATTAGGGATTACAGTCTGAGGATTAGGGTTTACAGTCTGAGGATTAGGGATTACAGTCTAAGGATTAGGGATTACAGTCTGAGGATTAGGGATTACAGTCTGAGGATTAGGGATTACAGTCTAAGGATTAGGGATTACACTCTGAGGATTAGGGATTACAGTCTGAGGATTAGGGTTTACAGTCAGAGGATTAGGGATTACAGTCTGAGGATTAGGGATTACAGTCTGAGGATTAGGGTTTACAGTCAGAGGATTAGGGATTACACTCTGAGGATTAGGGATTACAGTCTGAGGATTAGGGTTTACAGTCAGAGGATTAGGGATTACAGTCTGAGGATTAGGGATTACAGTCTGAGGATTAGGGATCACAGACTGAGGATTAGGGATTACAGTTTAAGGATTAGGGATTACAGTCTAAGGATTAGGGGTAACAGTCTGCGGATTCAGGGTAGACCATTTCGGACTGAGGTGAGGAGACATTTCTTCACCCAAAGAGTGGTGAGCCTGTGGAATTCATTATCACAGGAAGGAGCTGATGCCAAAACATTGAATGTATTCAAGGGGTGGCTGGATATCGCACTTGGGGCGAATAAGATGAAAGATAATGTGAAGAAACAGTATGAGGCTATTGAGTTAGACGATAAGCCATGATCGTGATGAATGGCCGAACAGTCTCAAAGGGCTAAGTACCCTCCTCCTGCACCAATCTTCTATGTAATCCCTTCTTGAAATCACACAACATTTTGACCTCAATTACATTCTGCGTTAGTGAATTCCACACATTCACCAGTCTGTGGGTGAAGAAATTTCTCCTCACCTCAATCCAAAATGTTTATCCATAAACTATAACCCCTAATTCTGGGCTCCCCCACCTTCAGGAACATTCTTTTTGAATTGATCCCAGGTCGCTGGCACTGTGAGGCAGCAGTGCCAATCACTGTGCCAGCGTACCTCCCCATTGGGAACATTCTTTCTGAATCGAACCCAGGTCGCTGGCACTGTGAGGCAGCAGTGCCAACCACTGTGCCAGCGTACTACCCCATCAGGAACATTCTTTCTGAATTGATCCCAGGTCGCTGGCACTGTGAGGCAGCAGTGCCAACCACTGTGCCAGCGTACCTCCCCATTGGGAACATTCTTTCTGAATCGAACCCAGGTCGCTGGCACTGTGAGGCAGCAGTGCCAACCACTGTGCCACCGTACCTCCCCATCGGGAACATTCTTTCTGAATCTTCCCTGTCTAAACTTATTAGAGTTGAATAAGTTACTATGAGATCCCCTCTCACCTCCAGTGAATACAATCCTAACTGACTTAATCTCTCCTCATATGACAGACCTGCCATTCCAGGAATCAGCCTGGTACACCTTCGCTGTGCTCCCTCTATAGCAAGGACACCCTTTCTCAAATAAGGACACCAAATCCACACACAATACCCCAGATATGGCCTCACCAACGCCCTATACAATTGCTGTCAAATACATCTATCCCTGTACTCAAATTCTCTCATTCTGAAGGCCTACCTAAAATTTCCCTTCTTTACTGCCTGCTGTACCCACACACTTACTTTCAGCGACTGATGCATGAGGATGCCAAGGTCTCACTGACTATCCACCTCTCTCAGTTTACACCCATTGAAATAATAATCTGCCTTCCTATTACTGTACCAAAGTGGATAACCTCACATTTATCCACATTATACTGCATCTACCATGCATAAGCTGGCATACCCAACCTGTCCAAATCCCGCTGAAGTATCTCTGCATCCTCCTCACAGCTCATCCTCCCACTCAACTTTGTATCATCTACAAATTTGGAGATAATACACTCATTTCCCCCTTCCAAATCATTAATGTATAATGTGAACAGTTGGGGTCCTGACACCGATCCCTGCGGAACCCCACTAGTCGCTGCCTGCCAATTGGAAAAAGACCCATTAATGCGAGCTGGAAGCCTGTTACAGAGGCCTGGGGGAATAGGCCTGATATTGGGACCTGAAAGCCTGACACTGGAGCCCAGAGAAGTTTGCCTGATACAGAGGCCTGGAGGAATAGGCCTGATATTGGGACCTGAAGGCCTGACACTCGAGCCTAGAGAAGTCTGCCTGATACAGATGCCTAGAGGAATAGGCCTGATATTGGGACCAGAAGGCCTGACGCTCGAGCCTAGAGAAGCTTGCCTGATACAGAGGCCTGCAGGAATAGGCCCGATATTGGGACCTGAAGGCCTGACACTCGAGCCTAGAGAAGCTTGCCTGATACAGAGGCCTGCAGGAATAGGCTTGATACCGATAACTAGAGGGATAGGCCTGAGACTGGCAGCCTGGAAGAGTAGGCCAGATACTTAAACTAGAAAGAGCATAGAAAAGATTTGCTGGGATGCTACTGGGACCGGATGGATTGAGTTATAAGGAGAGGCTGGATAGACTGGGACTTTTTCCCTGAAGCGTAGGAGTGTTAGGGGTGATCTTGTAGAGGTCTATAAAATAATGAGAGGCATAGACGAAGTAGATAGTCAACATCTTTTCCCAAAAATAGGGGAGTCTAAAATTAGAGGGCATGGGTTTAAGGTGAGAGGGGAGAGATACAAAAGGGCCCAGAGGAGCATTTTTTTCACACAGAGAGAACAAAGAACAACACAGCACGGGAAACAGGCCCTTCGGCCCAACGAGCCCGCGCCGCCGTCCCACTGTCTCAGTGACCTATTCATGATTTTAGTCTACGCCTAATGTGCGAGGATCAGGGAGGTCCAATATAGGGACAATTTAGTACCCAATCAATCAGCCTAAAAGCACATCTTTGGGATGTGGGAGGAAACCGGAGCACCCAAAGGAAACCCACGCAACCATGGGGAGAACGTGCAAACTCCCACAGACACAGGCCCAAATCCATGTGTCCGCACAGCAACAGAGATAGTCTCTGAGCTGTCATGTTGCCCTCGAGATGGTCCAGTTTAAGCACACTAACGACATGAAGCAATAGGCAACTCCCGAAGCAACGTCTAAGAGCAGCCCACTACAACCTGCCGCGTGCATGCCCCTTGCTGGACTTAAATGCCTGTGGAGACAAAAAATTCATTATTAAACAGGCAAAGACTGTAACATCCCTGAGGCAAAACGTATTCCCAAGCCTACAATGTTTAGTAAGGCCTGCTATATCCCCCTATATGTAGCCCGCTCATGTGGCTGTCTAAGTGACTCTTAAACAACCCTAGCGTGCCTGCTTCCACCACCTTACTCGGCAGTGCATTCCACACCCCCACTACCCTTTGCGTGAAAAACTGCCCTCTAATATTTGTCTTATACCTAGCCCCCCTCACCCTAAGCCCGTGACCCCTCGTTCTATCCATTTCTAATAGCGGAAAAAGCTTACCACCATTTACTCTATCTATCCCCTTCATAATCTTATAAACCTCTATTAGATCCCCCCTCAGCCGACGTCTCTCAAGGGAAAACAGCCCAAGTTCGTTTAATCTTTCCTCGTAAGACAGCCCTTCCATACCAGGCAGCATCCTGGTAAAGTGGAGAGTGGTGAGTATCTGGAACAGGCTGCCAGAGGTAGTAGTAGAGGTGGGTACAATTTTATCTTTTAAAAGGCATTTAGACAGTTACACGGATAAGATATAACATGAGCTTTTGGAGCACTGCCCCTTCATCAGGTGAGTCACCAGATGAAGGAAAAGTGCTCCGAAAGCTCATGGTTACAAATAAACCCATTGGGCTCTAACCTGGTGTAGTGAGACTTCTTACTGTGCCCACTCCAGTCCAACGCCGGCATCTCCACATCATGGACAAGATGGGTAGAGAGAGATATGGACTAAATGTGGGCAATAGCGCCCTTCTTATTGATAAAAACTGGGCAGCGTGGACAAGTTGAGCCAAAGGGCCTGTTTCCATGCTGTAAATGTCTATGACTCTGTGACTGAGGTCTGCATGGAAAGTAGGCCTATTATCGATGCTTGGCGTTGTAGGCCTCAAATTGAGGACCTGCAGGAGTAGGCCCAAGACCAGGCGTTGGAGATTGGCTTCTATTTGGCTCCACAAAATGCATTGTGTGAGAGCTCCTCCTGGCCGGGGAGGATGCAGGAAGCCTACCAGCCAGTTGGAGGGTGAGCAGACGCATCAATTTGACTGGGACAGTCCAGGTTTCTCACTAAGCTCCGCTGTCTGCCGAAAGTTTTCTCCAGACTGTTCAGGTGTCTGGATTTTCTGCTCCGCTCATAGACAAACCTTTAACATTCAATCTTACAGCTACCAAGACCTGCAGAATGATTCAGGACAAAGGACGACCCCTTCTGGGCCTAGGAGAAGTAGGCCTCAGTACTACAACAACGATAAGGTAGGCCTGTTGTACCCAGGTAGGTTGAACATGACACAGATAAAGGCCAAGTAAGGATCTGGAAATCATCACACAGCCCAGATGAATGCATTCCCCTACATACTGGGAATTAGGAGCCGTGCTCCAAAAGCTAGTGGCTTTTGACACCAAATAAAGCTGTTGGACTTTAACCAGGTGTTGTGAGACTTCTTACTGAATTAGGAGGATCCACAGAGAAGGTAAAAAGGAAATGTTCCCTCTTGAAGGGGTCAATAAACAGGGGGCATAGGTTTAAGGTCAGAGTTAAGAGTTTCAGAGTGGATTTGAGGAAACACTTTTTTACCCAAAGGTCAGTGGGAATCCGTAGCACGCTGCCTCAAAGTATAGTAGAGGTGGGAGAGCCCTCGCAATATTTAAGAAGCATTTAGACAAGCACTTGAAACACCACAGCCACAAGGCTATGGACCAAGTGCTGCAAAATAGGATGAGAATAGATAGGCCAGCACAGACACGATGGGAATCGAGGGGTTCGGAGTGGTTTATGTATAGAATAACACATACCCGGGAGTGAGTTACAGACTGGAATCTAATCGAGGGATTCGGGGTGGTTTATATATAGAATAACAGATACCCAGGAGTGAGTTACAGACTGGAATCTAATCGAGGGGTTCGGGGTGGTTTATGTATAGAATAACACATACCCGGGAGTGAGTTACAGACTGGAATCTAATCGAGGGGTTCGGAGTGGTTTATATATAGAATAACAGATACCCGGGAGTGAGTTACAGACTGGAATCTAATCGAGGGGTTCGGGGTGGTTTATATATAGAATAACAGATACCCGGGAGTGAGTTACAGACTGGAATCTAATCGAGGGGTTCGGGGTGGTTTATATATAGAATAACAGATACCCGGGAGTGAGTTACAGACTGGAATCTAATCGAGGGGTTCGGGGTGGTTTATATATAGAATAACAGATACCCGGGAGTGAGTTACAGACTGGAATCTAATCGAGGGGTTCGGGGTGGTTTATATATAGAATAACAGATACCCGGGAGTGAGTTACAGACTGGAATCTAATCGAGGGGTTCGGGCTGGTTTATATATAGAATAACAGATACCCAGGAGTGAGTTACAGACTGGAATCTAATCGAGGGGTTCGGGGTAGTTTATATATAGAATAACAGATACCCGGGAGTGAGTTACAGACTGGAATCTAATCGAGGGGTTCGGAGTGGTTTATATATAGAATAACAGATACCCGGGAGTGAGTTACAGACTGGAATCTAATCGAGGGGTTCGGGGTGGTTTATATATAGAATAACAGATACCCGGGAGTGAGTTACAGACTGGAATCTAATCGAGGGGTTCGGGGTGGTTTATATATAGAATAACAGATACCCAGGAGTGAGTTACAGACTGGAATCTAATCGAGGGGTTCGGGGTGGTTTATATATAGAATAACAGATACCCGGGAGTGAGTTACAGACTGGAATCTAATCGAGGGGTTCGGGGTGGTTTATATATAGAATAACACATACCCGGGAGTGAGTTACAGACTGGAATCTAATCGAGGGGTTCGGGGTGGTTTATATATAGAATAACAGATACCCAGGAGTGAGTTACAGACTGGAATCTAATCGAGGGGTTCGGGGTGGTTTATATATAGAATAACAGATACCCGGGAATGAGTTACAGACTGGAATCTAATCGAGGGGTTCGGGGTGGTTTATATATAGAATAACAGATACCCAGGAGTGAGTTACAGACTGGAATCTAATCGAGGGGTTCGGGGTGGTTTATATATAGAATAACAGATACCCGGGAATGAGTTACAGACTGGAATCTAATCGAGGGGTTCGGGGTGGTTTATATATAGAATAACAGATACCCGGGAGTGAGTTACAGACTGGAATCTAATCGAGGGGTTCGGGATGGTTTATGTATAGAATAACAGATACCCGGGAGTGAGTTACAGACTGGAATCTAATCGAGGGGTTCAGGGTGGTTTATATATAGAATAACAGATACCCAGGAGTGAGTTACAGACTGGAATCTAATCGAGGGGTTCGGGATGGTTTATGTATAGAATAACAGATACCCGGGAGTGAGTTACAGACTGGAATCTAATCGAGGGGTTCGGAGTGGTTTATGTATAGAATAACAGATACCCGGGAGTGAGTTACAGACTGGAATCTAATCGAGGGGTTCAGGGTGGTTTATATATAGAATAACAGATACCCAGGAGTGAGTTACAGACTGGAATCTAATCGAGGGGTTCGGGGTGGTTTATATACAGAATAACAGATACCCGGGAGTGAGTTACAGACTGGAATCTAATCGAGGGGTTCGGGGTGGTTTATATATAGAATAACAGATACCCAGGAGTGAGTTACAGACTGGAATCTAATCGAGGGGTTCAGGGTGGTTTATATATAGAATAACAGATACCCAGGAGTGAGTTACAGACTGGAATCTAATCGAGGGGTTTGGGGTGGTTTATATACAGAATAACAGATACCCGGGAGTGAGTTACAGAGTGGAATCTAATCGAGGGGTTCGGGGTGGTTTATATATAGAATAACAGATACCCGGGAGTGAGTTACAGACTGGAATCTAATCGAGGGGTTCGGGGTGGTTTATATATAGAATAACACATACCCGGGAGTGAGTTACAGACTGGAATCTAATCGAGGGGTTCGGGGTGGTTTATATACAGAATAACAGATACCCGGGAGTGAGTTACAGAGTGGAATCTAATCGAGGGGTTCGGGGTGGTTTATATATAGAATAACACATACCCGGGAGTGAGTTACAGACTGGAATCTAATCGAGGGGTTCGGGGTGGTTTATATATAGAATAACACATACCCGGGAGTGAGTTACAGACTGGAATCTAATCGAGGGGTTCGGGGTGGTTTATATACAGAATAACACATACCCGGGAGTGAGTTACAGACTGGAATCTAATCGAGGGGTTCGGGGTGGTTTATATATAGAATAACAGATACCCGGGAGTGAGTTACAGACTGGAATCTAATCGAGGGGTTCGGGGTAGTTTATATATAGAATAACAGATACCCGGGAGTGAGTTACAGACTGGAATCTAATCGAGGGGTTCGGGGTGGTTTATATATAGAATAACAGATACCCGGGAGTGAGTTACAGACTGGAATCTAATCGAGGGGTTCGGGGTGGTTTATATATCGAATAACAGATACCCGGGAGTGAGTTACAGACCGGAATCTAATCGAGGGGTTCGGTGTGGTTTATATATCGAATAACAGATACCCGGGAGGGAGTTACAGACTGGAATCTAATCGAGGGGTTCAGGGTGGTTTATATATAGAATAACAGATACCTGGGAGTGAGTTACAGACTGGAATCTAATCGAGGGGTTCGGGGTGGTGTATATATAGAATAACAGATACCCGGGAGTGAGTTACAGAGTGGAATCTAATCGAGGGGTTCGGGGTGGTTTATATATAGAATAACAGATACCCGGGAGTGAGTTACAGACTGGAATCTAATCGAGGGGTTCGGGGTGGTTTATATATAGAATAACAGATACCCGGGAGTGAGTTACAGACTGGAATCTAATCGAGGGGTTCGGGGTGGTTTATATATAGAATAACAGATACCCGGGAGTGAGTTACAGACTGGAATCTAATCGAGGGGTTCGGTGTGGTTTATATATAGAATAACACATACCCGGGAGTGAGTTACAGACCGGAATCTAATTGAGGGGTTCGGTGTGGTTTATATGGAATTGCAGATACCCGGGAGTGAGTTACAGACTGGAATCTAATCGAGGGGTTCAGGGTGGTGTATATATAGAATAACAGATACCCGGGAGTGAGTTACAGACTGGAATCTAATCGAGGTGTTCGGGGTGGTTTATGTATAGAATAACAGATACCCGGGAGTGAGTTACAGACTGGAATCTAATCGAGGTGTTCGGGGTGGTTTATATATAGAATAACAGATACCCGGGAGTGAGTTACAGACTGGAATCTAATCGAGGGGTTCAGGGTGGTGTATATATAGAATAACAGATACCCGGGAGTGAGTTACAGACTGGAATCTAATCGAGGGGTTCAGGGTGGTTTATATACAGAATAACAGATACCCAGGAGTGAGTTACAGACTGAATCTAATCGAGGGGTTCGGTGTGGTTTATATATAGAATAACAGATACCCGGGAGTGAGTTACAGACTGGAATCTAATCGAGGGGTTCGGTGTGGTTTATATATAGAATAACAGATACCCGGGAGTGAGTTACAGACTGGAATCTAATCGAGGGGTTCGGGGTGGTTTATATATAGAATAACAGATACCCGGGAGTGAGTTACAGACTGGAATCTAATCGAGGGGTTCGGGGTGGTTTATATACAGAATAACAGATACCCGGGAGTGAGTTACAGACTGGAATCTAATCGAGGGGTTCGGTGTGGTTTATATATAGAATAACAGATACCCGGGAGTGAGTTACAAACTGAATCTAATCGAGGGGTTCGGGGTGGTTTATATGGAATTGCGGATACCCGGGGGTGAGTCTGGGTGGTGGACGGGGTGGGGGGGTGATGAAGGGGCCAGTAATGTTGTGGGGGTGGGGCACTGTCTATGGGGGTTGGAGGGGGTGTATCTGGCCTGGGAGCGAAGTGATAGGGGAGCGTTTTTCTATCTTTTTTACTACACATGCGCAGTTGTAGGCACCGATCGGAGCTGCAGGGTTTTGGGCGCGTTTAACCCCACCCACAGGCTTGTGCAGCGCGATTCAGAATTGTTGATATTTTTTCGGGCAGAGTGTGTGTGCGTGCGCCAGAGAACGGGTCTAAAAGTCGGATCTGAAACACTCCTGGTTTCAAGCCTGCCCAGCTCAAAATGATAAAATAGGGCCCAGTGCTTTAGCTGAGGCCTAGTCAAAGGGCTGAATGGCCTCTTCCCGTTCCTGTGTAACAGGCTGGAGAAGGGGCTGAATGGCCTCTTCCTGTTCCTGTGTGACAGGCTGGAGAAGGGGCTAAATGGCCTCTTCCTGTTCCTGTGTAATAGGCTGGAGAAGGGGCTAAATGACCTCCCCCTAATCTTCTGAAACAGGCTTGTGAAGGGGCTGAATGGCCTCCTCCTGTTCTGAAGTAACAGGCTGGAGGAAGGACTGTATGGCCTCCTCCTATCCCTGTTTTACAGGCCTGTGAAGGAGCTGAATGGCCTCCTCCTTATCCTGTGTAGCAAGGTTGCGAAGAGACAGAGTGGTCTCCTCCTGTTCCTGTACAGCAGGCTGGATAAGGGGCTGAAAGGCCTCCTCCAGTTCCTGGCCTTGGCGTTATCATCTTAGTTAACAGTCAGGCTTTGCTGCAGCCGCCTCTTCCAGCTTGTCCCGGTTCCTGCAGGCTCTGCTGTTGGGCACCAGGGGGCAGTCCTGCTACATTCAACTGCACCCGGCCTCTCGCTGGTACTCACTGGCCGTGAGTCATGCACTCACCCTGTTATTCACCCTCCCCCACCCCACATTCTTCCTCCTTCCCCCCACCCCCTGTGCCCTCGCTTTTTTCCCCAGAAGTTTTCCTGTTTTTGTGTCCGAGAGTTTGGAGCTGGCACTGGCTGTGGAGCAGTCTGTTTCCACAGGTGGCAGACAGGATGGGAAGGTGTGGCTGCTGCTCGACAGAGAAAGCAGAGAACACACAGAGCACTGAGCAACAGGCAAACCAGTTACACACACACACACACACACACACACACACACACACAGCACTGAGCAACAGGCAAACCAGTTACACACATACACACACACACACACACATACAGCACTGAGCAACAGGCAAACCAGTTACACACACACACACACACACACACAGCACTGAGCAACAGGCAAACCAGTTACACACATACACACACACACACACACACAGCACTGAGCAACAGGCAAACCAGTTACACACATACACACACACACACACACAGCACTGAGCAACAGGCAAACCAGTTACACACATACACACACACACACACACACACAGCACTGAGCAACAGGCAAACCAGTTACACACACACACACACACACACACACACACAGCACTGAGCAACAGGCAAACCAGTTACACACATACACACACACACAGCACTGAGCAACAGGCAAACCAGTTACACACATACACACACACACACACAGAGCACTGAGCAACAGGCAAACCAGTTACACACATACACACACACACACACAGCACTGAGCAACAGGCAAACCAGTTACACACATACACATACACACACACACACACAGAGCACTGAGCAACAGGCAAACCAGTTACACACATACACACACACACAGAGCACTGAGCAACAGGCAAACCAGTTACACACATTCACACACACCCAGCACTGAGAAACAGGCAAACCAGTTACACACATACACACACACACACACACAGCACTGAGCAACAGGCAAACCAGTTACACACATACACACACACACACACACACACAGCACTGAGCAACAGGCAAACCAGTTACACACATACACACACACACACAGAGCACTGAGCAACAGGCAAACCAGTTACACACATACACACACACACATACACACACAGCACTGAGCAACAGGCAAACCAGTTACACACATACACACACACACACACAGCACTGAGCAACAGGCAAACCAGTTACACACGTACACACACACACACACAGAGAGCACTGAGCAACAGGCAAACCAGTTACACACATTCACACACACCCAGCACTGAGAAACAGGCAAACCAGTTACACATACACACACACACACACACACACACAGCACTGAGCAGCAGGCAAACCAGTTTTACACACACACACACACCACTGAGCAACAGGCAAACCAGTTACACATGCACAGTACTGAGCAACAGGCAAACCAGTTGCACACACACACACACACCACTGAGCAACTGGCAAACCAGTTACACACATACGCGTGCACACACACACACACACATATACACACAGAGAAAACCAGTTACACACATACACATACACACAGACACAGACACAGACACACACACACACATAGACCCAGATACTGATACACACATACAGATACGGACACACACCCACAGATACTGACACACACATATACACATAGATACTGACATACACGCACACACAGAAACTGACACACACATCACAGACATACATATACACATACAGATTCTGACACACACACATCCAGACACTGGCACACACACACAGATACTAATACATACACACAGATACTGACACACACACAGACACACACACATACAGATACTGACACACACAGACGCGCACGCACGCTCACACACACACACATATATAGATACTGACAAACAGGCATACACACAGATACTGACACACATACAGACAGTCATACATTGGCATTCACACAAAGAGACGCACAGACACACACACACAAGCACACACACACAACATAGACATACTCACACATAGATACATATACACACACCCACATACTCAAACAGAGACATACATACGCGCACATATACAGAGAGACGCACACACGTACACACAGAGACTGAGACAATCAGAAAACAAGAAATAGACACACACACACACACAGAAACAAAGTGAGACACACACATGCACCAAACACATATATGCACAAAAATAGTATCTAACCCCGTGCTGTACCCTGCCTGGGAGTGTTTGATGGGGACAGTGTAGAGGGAGCTTTACTCTGTATCTAACCCTGTGCTGTACCTGTCCTGGGAGTGTTTGATGGAAAAAGTGTAGAGGGAGCTTTACTTTCTATCTGTATGTGTCCTGATGGATGTTGTTCTCGGTTTTATAATGGTTCTCTGGGATATGATCAAGGTTTATTTGTGAATCTGATCCACGAATTCGCAAAGTCTGTAAGTTTCCCTGTCTCTGATACCCCCTCCCCCAGCCCACAGTCTCCCTCTCTCTCTCTCTCAGTGCTCTGTGAAATCGATCCCTCTCACTCTCACTGCCTCTAGCTCACAACCGCAGTCTCAATAGCACTGCCCCTCTAAACATTCTGTCAGGAACTGACTGACCTTGCCCTGGCCCGAGGGAAGAGGTGTGTGTGTGTGTGTGTGTGTGTGTGTGTCTGTGCGTGTGTGTGTGTGTGTGTGTGTCTGTGCGTGTGTGTGTTTGTGTGCAAATGTGTGTGTGTGTGTGTGTGTTTGTGTGCAAATGTGTGTGTGTGTGGTGTGTGTGTGTGAGAATGCGTGTGTGTGTGAGGGTGTGTGTGTCTGAGAGAGAGTGTGTGTGTGAGACTGTGTGTGTGTGAGACTGTGTGTGTGTGAGAGGAAGTGTGTGCCTTAAGTGTGTGCATGTGTCTTGTGTGAGAGTGTGTGTGAGTTTGCCAGTGTGTCAGTGCGTGTGTGTTTGTATGTGTGTGATGTGAGTGTGTGTGTGTGTTTAAGTGCGTGTGTGTGTGAGTTTGTCAGTGTATGTGTTTGTATGTGCGTGTGTGTGTTTGTCAGTGTTTCACTGTCTGTGTGTGAGTGTATGTGTGTGTGTTTGTCAGTGTGTGTGTGCGTATGTGTGTGTGTCTATGTGTGTGTGATTGTGTGTGAAACTATTTATACGCGTGTGTTTTTTTAAAGATTTAAGTTTATTAGTGTCACAAGTTTGCATTTATAGGTGGCCCAGTGGTTAGCACTGCTGCCTCACAGCGCCAGGGACCCGGGTTCAATTCCAGCCTCGGGTCACTGTCTGTGTGGAGTCTGCACGTTCTCCCCATGTCTGCGTGGGTTTCCTCCGGGTGCTCTGGATTCCTCCCACAGTCCAAAGTTATGTGGGTTAGGTGGATTGGCCGTGCTAAATTACCCTCATAGGGAGGATTAGCAGGGTGAATGTCTGAGATTGTGGGAATAGGGCCTGGGTGGGATTGTGGTCAGTACAGACTCGATGGTCTAAATGGCCTCCTTTTGCACTGTAGGGATTCTATGATTCTAAGTAGGCTTACACTAACTCTGCAATGAAGTTACTGTGAAAACCCCTAGATGCCACACTCCAGTGCCTGTTTGGGTACACTGAGGGAGAATTTAGCACGGCCAATGCACCTAACCAGCACGTGTTACAGACTGTGGGGGGAAACTGGAGCACCCAAGGGAAACCTACGCAGACACAGGGAGGATGTGCAGACCTCACCCTGACAGTGACCCAGCCGGGAATCGAACCTGGTCCCTGGCACTGTGAGCAGCAGGGCTAACCACTGTGTTACCCTCCACAGTAAAAAGTCTGACAACACCAGGTTTTAGTCCAACCTATTTATTTGATAATATACTCGCAAGCTTTCGAGGGGTTACCCTCTTCGTCAGGTGAATGGAGAACTCTCCATTCACCTGACGAAGAGGGTGTCCCTTGAAAGCTTGCGAGTATGTTATCAAATAAATAGGTTGGACTAAAACCTGGTGTTGTCAGACTTTTTACTGCGTTTACGCCAGTCCAACGCCGGCATACCCACATCATGATTACCCTCCACACACATGTGTATGCACACACACAAACACACACACACACACACACAAACAGACACACACACACACACACACACACACACACATTTGCACACAAACACACACACACACACACACACATTTGCACACAAACACACACACACACACACACACACAAACAGACACACACCCACTCACACACACACACACACAAACACACACAAACACACACACACACACAGACACACACCCACTCACACACACACCCACAAACACACACACACACACACACAAACAGACACACACCCACTCACACACACACACACAAACACACACACACACACAAACAGACACACACCCACTCACACACACACACACAAACACACTCACACACACACACACACAAACAGACACACAAACACACACATTTACACACACACACCCAAATACACGCATACAAACTCCCTCCTTCAGAAGAGAATTCCAAATTCTCAGACAGGGATGTCCCACATTCTCCCCACTCCCTGTGGGAGCGAGTCCCACATTCTCCCCCACTCCCTGTGGGAGCGAGTCCCACATTCTCCCCACTCCCTGTGGGAGCGAGTCCCACATTCTCCCCACTCCCTGTGGGAGCGAGTCCCGCTTTCTCCCCACTCCCTGTGGGAGCGAGTCCCACATTCTCCCCACTCCCTGTGGGAGCGAGTCCCACATTCTCCCCACTCCCTGTGGGAGCGAGTCCCACATTCTCCCCACTCCCTGTGGGAGCGAGTCCCACATTCTCCCCACTCCCTGTGGGAGCGAGTCCCACATTCTCCCCACTCCCTGTGGGAGCGAGTCCCACATTCTCCCCACTCCCTGTGGGAGCCAGTCCCACATTCTCCCCACTCCCTGTGGGAGCGAGTCCCACATTCTCCCCGCTCCCTGTGGGAGCCAGTCCCACATTCTCCCCACTCCCTGTGGGAGCGAGTCCCACATTCTCCCCGCTCCCTGTGGGAGCGAGTCCCACATTCTCCCCACTCCCTGTGGGAGCGAGTCCCACATTCTCCCCGCTCCCTGTGGGAGCGAGTCCCACATTCTCCCCACTCCCTGTGGGAGCCAGTCCCACATTCTCCCCACTCCCTGTGGGAGTGAGTCCCACATTCTCCCCACTCCCTGTGGGAGCGAGTCCCACATTCTCCCCACTCCCTGTCCCACATTCTCCCCACTCCCTGTGGAAGCGAGTCCCACATTCTCCCCACTCCCTGTGGGAGCCAGTCCCACATTCTCCCTGCTCCCTGAGGGAGCGAGTCCCACATTCTCCCTGCTCCCTGGGTAAAGAGGTTTCTCCTGAATTTCCCATGGGATTTATTAGTGACCATCTGAGACTGATGGCTCCCTTGTTCTCCTCACACCCACAAGAGGAAACTCTTTCTCTGCAGCGACACAACCTGGGACCCATTCCACCCATAACACGTCACCCCCTCAATCCTCACTTTCAGAGTGAGCCGAGGTGCACACCATTCAGTTTGTATAACCTCTCCATTCAGATAACAAACTCACAATCGGGACTAGGCCACACCCTGATAACCTTTCACCCCTCACAGTGCCCCAGCCTTGCTTATCAGGCATCTATCTCACTCTGTGTTAATGATAGACAGACAAACACGCACACACATGCACATACACACACGTAAGCACACATGCACACACACACAGAAACACACACATACGAAGACACACGCGTTCACAGAGATAGCATTAAACACGTATGCACATATATGTACACATATCCACACAAGTGCACATATACAAACACTCAGGCACACAACATGGAGTTTTGTGTGCACATGCAGAAACACATACACATATGCAAACATGCATGTGTACGCAAAACCCTTACACACACACAGACACAACTAGCGCACACTACACACAATCGCGCACTCTCATCGAAACATACACAAAGGTCTGTGTAGCACAGGACCAGGCCCTTTGGCCCATCAAGCCTGTGGCAACACAAATATATTACACAAACATTACACAAACACACAGATACGCAAACACAAAAGCGCATACACACATAAACACATATATGTGCACATACACACATACTACGATCCACAAAACATAGACACACGCGGATACAAATATTAGTGTCACAAGTAGGCTTACATTAACACTGCAATGAAGTTACTGTGAAAATCCTGTAGTCGCCACAGTCTGGCGCCTGTTCGGGTACACAGAGGGAGAATTTAGCTTGGCCAATCCACCTAACCAGCACGGCTTTCGGACTGTGGGAGGAAACTGGCGCACCCGGAGGAAACATACGCACAGGGAGAATGTGCAAACTCCACACAGACAGTGACCCAAGCGCCGGGTCCCTGGCATTGTGAGGCAGCTGTGCGAACTACTGTACTGCCCCCACACACACGTGCACATCACACACACACACACACATTCGCGCACACACACACACACACACACACACAAATATTCACAGACACACCCACATAGACAAACACCTACACACACACACACACACAAATCCAAATACACGTATACATTTACAAAATGTCCCTCCTGTAGAACAGAATTCCAATTTCTCAGACAAAGTCCCACATCCTCCCCACTCCCTGTGGGAGCGAGTCCCACATTCTCCCCACTCCCTGTGGGAGCCAGTCCCACATTCTCCCTGCTCCCAGGGTAAAGAGGTTTCTCCTGAATTCCCCATGGGATTTATTAGTGACCATCTGAGACTGATGGCTCCCTTGTTCTCCTCACACCCACAAGAGGAAACTCTTTCTCTGCAGCGACACAACCTGGGACCCATTCCACCCATAACACGTCACCCCCTCAATCCTCACTTTCAGAGTGAGCCGAGGTGCACACCATTCAGTTTGTATAACCTCTCCATTCAGATAACAAACTCACAATCGGGACTAGGCCACACCCTGATAACCTTTCACCCCTCACAGTGCCCCAGCCTTGCTTATCAGGCATCTATCTCACTCTGTGTTAATGATAGACAGACAAACACGCACACACATGCACATACACACATGCACGCACACACAGAAACACACACATACAAAGACACACGCATTCACAGAGATAGCATTAAACACATATGCACGTATATGTACACATATCCACACAAGTGCACATATACAAACACTCAGGCACACAACATGGAGTTTTGTGTGCACATGCAGAAACACATACACATATGCAAACATGCATGTGTACGCAAAACCCTTACACACACACAGACACAACCAGCGCACACTACACACAATCGCGCACTCTCATCGAAACATACACAAAGGTCTGTGTAGCACAGGACCAGGCCCTTTGGCCCATCAAGCCTGTGGCAACACAAATATATTACACAAACATTACACAAACACACAGATACGAAACACAAAAGCGCATACACACATAAACACATATATGTGCACATACACACATACTACAATCCACAAAATATAGACACACGCGTATACAAATATTAGTGTCACAAGTCGGCTTACATTAACACTGCAATGAAGTTACTGTGAAAATCCTGTAGCCGCCACAGTCCAGCGCCTGTTCGGGTACGCAGAGGGAGAATTTAGCTTGGCCAATCCACCTAACCAGCACGGCTTTCGGACTGTGGGAGGAAACTGGCGCACCCGGAGGAAACATACGCACAGGGAGAATGTGCAAACTCCACATACACAGTGACCCAAGCGCCGGGTCCCTGGCATTGTGAGGCAGCTGTGCGAACTACTGTACTGCCCCCACACACACGTGCACATCACACACACACACACACATTCGCGTGCGCACACACACACACACACACACACACACATATTCTCAGACACACCCACATACACAAACACCTACACACACACACACACAAATCCAAATACACGTATACGTTTACAAAATGTCCCTCCTGCAGAACAGAATTCCAATTTCTCAGACAAAGTCCCACATTCTCCCCACTCCCTGTGGGAGCGAGTCCCACATTCTCCCCACTCCCTGTGGGAGCGAGTCCCACATTCTCCCCACTCCCTGTGGGAGTGAGTCCCACATTCTCCCCACTCCCTGTGGGAGCAAGTCCCACATTCTCCCCACTCCCTGTGGGAGCGAGTCCCACATTCTCCCCACTCCCTGTGGGAGCGAGTCCCACATTCTCCCCACTCCCTGTGGGAGCGAGTCCCACATTCTCCCCACTCCCTGTGGGAGCAAGTCCCACATTCTCCCCACTCCCTGTGGGAGCGAGTCCCACATTCTCCCCACTCCCTGTGGGAGCGAGTCCCACATTCTCCCCACTCCCTGAGGGAGCCAGTCCCACATTCTCCCCACTCCCTGTGGAAGCCAGTCCCACATTCTCCCCACTCCCTGTGGGAGCAAGTCCCACATTCTCCCCACTCCCTGTGGGAGCGAGTCCCACATTCTCCCCACTCCCTGAGGGAGCCAGTCCCACATTCTCCCCACTCCCTGTGGAAGCCAGTCCCACATTCTCCCCACTCCCTGAGGGAGCGAGTCCCACATTCTCCCCACTCCCTGTGGGAGCCAGTCCCACATTCTCCCCACTCCCTGTGGGAGCCAGTCCCACATTCTCCCTGCTCCCTGAGGGAGCGAGTCCCACATTCTCCCCACTCCCTGTGGGAGCCAGTCCCACATTCTCCCCACTCCCTGTGGGAGCGAGTCCCACATTCTCCCCGCTCCCTGTGGGAGCCAGTCCCACATTCTCCCCACTCCCTGTGGGAGCGAGTCCCACATTCTCCCCACTCCCCGTGGGAGCCAGTCCCACATTCTCCCCACTCCCTGTGGGAGCCAGTCCCACATTCTCCCCACTCCCTGTGGGAGCCAGTCCCACATTCTCCCCACTCCCTGTGGGAGCCAGTCCCACATTCTCCCTGCTCCCAGGGTAAAGAGGTTTCTCCTGAATTCCCCATGGGATTTATTAGTGACCATCTGAGACTGATGGCTCCCTTGCTCTCCTCACACCCACAAGAGGAAACTCTTTCTCTGCAGCGACACAACCTGGGACCCATTCCACCCATAACACGTCACCCCCTCAATCCTCACTTTCAGAGTGAGCCAAGGTGCACACCATTCAGTTTGTATAACCTCTCCATTCAGATAACAAACTCACAATCGGGACTAGGCCACACCCTGATAACCTTTCACCCCTCACAGTGCCCCAGCCTTGCTTATCAGGCATCTATCTCACTCTGTGTTAATGATAGACAGACAAACACGCACACACATGCACATACAGACATGTATGCACACACACACATTCACAGAGACAGCATTAAACACATATGCACACATATGTACACATATACACACATGTGCACACGCACACGCAGACTCAGGCACACAACATGGGTGCAGAAACAGATA